>NC_140176.1:23807621-23910657 GCF_963971535.1 Notolepis coatsorum | reverse complement strand
GTCTATGGAGAAGTTCCCCTTCTTTGCAGGGCTATAACTTTTTAAATTCTATTGCTAAATTGCCATTATTATGGCCCATTCAATGTCCTATATGTATTGTTCAGGGGTGTAGCAACGTTAAACTTTTTCATTCACATATTCATACTAAAATATGGTCTAAAGTATAAGTATGTTTTTATCGTTTTCTGCAGCTTTCTTCAGAACGTGATTTATAGCCCTAAATGCATTATATTGATGATCAAATACAGTTTGGTAGGAATCTGTGCGAGATAAAAAGTTTCAACTGGACGTACTTCTAGAAGTTTCTACGCATCATCTGATGTTGACCGGATGGGCGGGGGATCGTTTATAATTCCCGTGGGCAGCGTTAGATGATTCATCCAGAGTGGGTCATATGTTCATCAGATCAGTTAGTATAGAATACGTTAGAAAATAACGCTGAATCAGGGCGGTTAGGTGGGCCGAGCGGAGATTGCGTTCGTCACCAGCCCCGGAGCTGAGCTGGATTTGCCTGTTCGAATCCAGCTCACAGCTCCGGGGTTGTCACCAGCTTGGCTGGCCGTCTGCACTGATACAATTGGCTGTATCAGAGGGTGGGGAGAAGCTGGCGGGGTGGGTCCGGGGTCGTTGTAAACAGCGACTCCTACAGTTCGGGTCGGGGCGCCTGCTAAGCGCGGATTGGACGTGAGGGGGATAGTGTGGTCCTCCCACACGCTACGCCCTCTCAATGAGAATCCGCGCTGCCAGGTGAAAAGAAGCGGTGATTGGCTGGACGTGTGTCGGAGGAAGCACGTGGTAGCCTCCACTCTCCCAGATGATCTGACTGTGGGGGGGTAAGTGCGCAGCGACCAGGAAGGGACTGGGAATTGGCATACGACTAACATTGGGATGGGAGAAAATCGGAGGAAAATGGAGGGGGAAAAAGACCAATATAAAAAAAAAAAAAAACTGAAGATGAATCTTACCGTGGCTTCCTCGCGCCGCTGGCAGATGAGCGTGGAACAGATTTTTTTCTTTTATTATGGGATGTAGAAATGCCCGATCCATTTCCAGGTTGTATAATAGTATATACGTCCAAATAACGTTGTTTATTGAGTTAGGGCGAGCGATCTATTATCCAGTGTTTCAAGATGGAGTCGCGGGAGCTATAGCGAGTGGCCGGACACATATGGATGAGTACTACCGGTTCAAAGGTTAATATCCGGTTGGCGATCTGCCGATCGGCCACCATATGGCGCTCTTGAACCGCTAGAGAGTTGAGAGGAGATCAGCAGCAGTGGCGAATCCTTGTGGAAGCCAACGGAAGCCATGCCTCCCTATAAATTTCATATCAAATTATGAAATATGAAATATGAAAAAAAAAAAAAATTAAAATATATTTTTTTTTTAATATAGTTTACATTCATTTTCATCTGTGCATCTGTGTTTTTTTTTTTTTTTTTTTTTTTTTTTTTTATGTCTCCCTCTTCTCCTTCTCACTCCTCTAACACACTGTCAGACTGTGCTCACTACTGCAGCTAGTATAGGAGAGAAGCAGTGGGTAGGTCTCTTTCTCCAGGCTTCCAGCATTATAGAGTGAGTCCAAACTCCAAATCCGATCCTAGCCAATCAGATTCGAGCTGACTGCCCACTGGGCCACACCCTAAAAGTTTAAAACGGAGCTGGGAGGAAGACGTTCAGCATAATATTCCACCTGGAGGCGGGGCAGGTGCCATATTTTCCCCTCTGCACTCTGAACATTGTATTAACCCGTAACTGTTCCCACGGGCCGAATATTGCCCCGATCCTCGCGAGATTAAATCCACGGGGACCTCTCGGCGTGCCGAAGCTTTTCCTAAATCACTTCCATCATCGAAAACGAGGGGAAAAGGTCGGCTCGCGACCCTGAAAATGTCGCGTGATTTTAAAACGCTGTATTAAGTGAGCCTATTATGGGATCCACGCGAGCTTTCTATCGTGGAAACATCTGGGCGTCCCGCAACTTTTACTGATTCACATGTAGCCCCTAAAATGCTTAGAAAAGGAAAACAGAAAGCGTGGAATAAACTCGCCGAAACGGAAAAGTGTCCCACGGGCGCGCCGTGATTCCGATCCGCGTGAAAATATTCACGGCCATAGAGGAGACCGTGGGACACCTTTTTGCAAACCGAATATGTGTCTCGAATTTGCTCCCACGCGGCGCGCAAAATCGCGCAAGGAAAAATCGGACCAAAAATTAACCAATGCTCCAGCAGTATTAATGACCCTGATGTAAACAAGACAAACGTCTTTCTCTGGTCTGCATCCCCTTATACAAGTGTGTGTGAATGAATGAATGAATGAAAACTTTATTAACAGATTGCAGAATGGGTACAGTACAGTACAGCTCAATACATACAATTGTTAAGGGGATGCAGACCAGAGAAAGGACTTTCGTCTTGTTTACATCAGGGTCCCCCATTTTCAATTCATCGTAAATGTGTATTGAGCCGTACTGTATTGTACCCATTCTGCAATCTGTTAAATAAATAAAAATAACGTTTGACTGACCGCCGAGCCATACTGTAGTGTACATGGTGACTGCTTGACTTTAAAAAAAAAAAAAAAAAAAAAAATTAATAAAATATTGAATAATTTTTTTTTTAATACTTTTTTTTTTTGGCTTCCCCTGTTATTTTACCCACGCGACGCCACTGATCAGCAGTGTGTCTCAGGGCTCCGGAAAGGAAATATGATTTCGATGACAGATTTTTGAAATATTGACATCAAAGACGAGTTACGGCGTCTTCGGCAGAATGAGCATGGCTCGGAATGACGTGAAAACTTCGTCCGCGGCGATCATAGTGTTAAAAGGGTAAACATTTCAAAAATTAAGTTTTTGTAACAAAATAATTGTGTGTGTGTGTGTGTGTGTGTGTGTGTGTGTGTGTGTGTGTGTGTGTGTGTGAGTGTGTGTGTGTGTGTGTGTGTGTGTGTGTGTGTGAGTGAGAGAGAATGACAGACAATTGCTTGCTGTGTGAGAGATAGAGAGAGAGAGAGAGAGAGAGAGAGAGAGAGAAGAGAGAGAGAGAGAGAGAGAGAGAGAGAGAGAGTGAGAGAGAGAGAAAGAGAGAGAGAGAGAGAGAGAGAGTGAGAGAAAGAGAGAGAGAGAGAATTAAGTACATTTGCTGAATACAGTTGTTCTTAATTTCTCACTTGCTATGTGAGAATGTTAGTTATTATGTTCTCAATGCCCCTTGCATTGTATGAGTTGTGTCGGAAGCGTTTGCTAGTTCTAGTGCTATCCCTTTGTACATTGTGGCTGTGTCTGACAAAAGTTAACAATAAATAATGGTATTAGGAATACATTTGCCTCCTGCGTGAACTGTGCATAGCTGAATAGACTGTATTTTAACGCCGGTCATATGGTGGTACTTGGAGAGCCAGCTACGTTCTCAGGTGGTACTTGGTGTAAAAAGTTTGAGAACCACTGGTGTAGAGCACCCTGTGCATTCGTGCTGGGAAGGGTGCTATATAAATAAAAGTCATTCATTCAGAGCCCCCACAGTACATTGCTATAATATTATGTCTGCTTGTGTGTCTACAGTATATCATAATGTCTCCGTATTATACACTCCTACAGGAGCATCCATGGTGACTTCCGTGTGCCAGCAAAATACAGCATACACATACACATTTAATTTTAAAGTAGTAGCATCGACTACACATGCAACTTCAAAGTGTAATTCATTTATGATGTAACGTATTTATCAGGGCACATGAGTTCCAGTCACTTTCAGCCTTGTCGACATAGTCAAAACTTCTGCCGCCTAAAGGATTACAAGCCGTATTCAAACAAGGTTATTGTCATTACCAGGAGGGAGAAAAGTGCAGGGTGACAAAGGAGAGCAGGGTTCTTTGCTCGCTGATGGAAAACTCATTTGCATAATAATACGATCATAATCTTTATTTACTGTGGCCCAGTAGACCTGCAGGCACAGTTCACCTCACCAACCACAAGATGTCACTGTTGCACAATGGATGCGTTTCCCTTTTAAAGGGGCATTTCATATACATTATTATGTATTCCCTTTCCTGGAGTGCTATCTGTCCATCCAGTTTTGGTTTGATTGGCAGAGTTTTGGAGAGATCTGCCATAGAGATGTCTGTCGTCACTCCAATACAATGGAGCTGGATGTCACTCGGTTTATAGCGCTCAAAACACAGAACAAATATATATTTGAAAACCTCATTCACCAACAGACTTACGACAAAAAGGGCTTTATCTTAGGGCCATTTGAGACCTTTTCGGGCAAGACATGAATATAGACAATATATTATAATATAATATTAATTATATATGTTTTATTGGGACGGTTGGTGAATCCCGAAATCGTCCCGAAAAGGTCTCAAATGGCCCTAAGAGAAAGCCCTTTTTGTCTTAAGTCCTTGGTGAATGAGACCCATGTTCTTTTTCCAGAAATCATGAGCTGGTTACTCAAGATAATTCACAGACCTTGTTGTGGACAGTTTAACTTAGGAACTATTTTCTACCAAAGTACACCCCCCCATTATATATTATTTTATTGGTTGATGATGTAGAGATCTTTCAACTGAGAACAAACACACACACACACACACTCACACCAATAACAAGGCTTCACTTCTATCGATTTGTCTCAATAAAGCAATGCTGTGGATGATCACATTACGATATACTATCAACTGAACTGATGTCAAACTGTGCAGCATGCGTTCTTCTCGGTTATCAGTTCATGTGAAATGTTTTTACTCTCCAGCACAGTCACTATTGACGTGTCATCTTGTTGCTCGGTGGAACATCACCAATTATTCCTAATGGACACGAGATAATCCATACGTATCGATCAATTCTCTCTCTGCAGACACAATTACTGATATGCTCCAGTTGGGTAAAACAGCATTGCTGTGTTGCTTTGCTCCATTGTAACCGTGCTGTTCCGCCTGGAACACTTCCAACAACCGAGTGCTTGTGGGAAATGTTACCTTTAGGCCATTTATTGTAAAAAGAAAAAATGCACATAGGCACATGTGCACACACACGATTATCTACTCAAACACTCAAACAGTGTATTTTTTCACCCCACTGTATTTCCTCCAAACACTCAGTGCCGAGGGCATTACAAACAATGTATCCCTCCACGTTTTTAGCATTTTGCAATTCAAAATTATCCAAATACGGCTTGAGCGGGAATATGTTCCATTGAGCGGGTATAACGAAGGTGCTCGACTGCCCGTCCACTTCCTCTCCGCGTTTCATTAACGTACAGGAAGCTATTGAAATGCCGGCACCATTATCACATCTGGCCTTTTCCAGCAACCAGGACCTCTGCTACGCACGCACATGCGCATTCATGCATGTGTGTGCGTGCGCGCGTGTGTGTGTGTGTGTGTCTGCGCTTGAGCATGCATGTCTGGCTAAATTGTGCATGCATGCTGTGAACATTTGAGTGTCTGCTCACATGTATGTTTCTCTGTGTGTGCGTGCACGCGTGTGTGTGTATATTGTGTGTGTGTTTCTCTGCATGTGTGCGTGCATGCCTGTGTGTGCGTGTGCACATATACACACACGTGTGTGTGTGTATCCCTCTATTCCGTTCCCCAGCCATTCAGATTAGAGTCTTCTATAATGGTTCTACAAAGGTCAGGGTTTTCAATGTGTGGAATCTAGAGGCGGTATGAAGCACAGGGACGCGGGGAAAGGTCACAGAGCGACGCAATCGCGTTATCTCCCTGCCATTTCATAGGAGTTTGTCTGTCCAATTGATTTTTAAAAAAAAGCTTCTCCTCCCAGGGGCTACACGTTCTTTTTTTCAGAGAACCGTCTCGTTGAATGAATTCTTTTTTACCTCAAAGAACAGGCTCACGTGTGTGCATGTTTGTGCGTGCGCGTTACCCTTACATGTTTGTGTGCATGTGTGTTTTCAACTATTTAAATTAAATTAAAAAAAAAAATTTACACTTTTTGCCTGCATCTAGTTCACATCTGTTTATCGCTATGTGCTAAAACATTAACAAAAATTATTTTATTTTTATTTTCTTACTTTAGAAATCAATTGCTTTCTCTTGCTGGAAAAAGTACCTAATCAGTGAGTCGCGTCACTCTACACTTGAAAAAATTCAAATCCAATACAAGTTGACTTTGAATGGATGGCTTAGAGTAGACGACAGAGTACAGCAACTTGCAATGGGCCTGGTCTACAAGATACACTATACGACCAAGGTACCCATGTACATGTCAAAATACTTCCCAAAGGTCAGTGAATACCACGATCACAACACCAGAGGGAGCTCCACAAATCATGTTAAAACCCAGATTCGGCTCAAACAAGGGACTAAACACGTTTCACAATTATGCCACAACAATGTGGAACGCCCTACCCAAAGCTGTAAAGGAATGTGAATCACAACCCACCTACAAAACCACTCTCAAAAAACACCTATGGGAGACTGCAATTCGAAACTGGCCCCTGTAAATGTCCTAACCCAACCCCCTCCAATGTACAGTAAATGACCAAGCATGGTTTTGTCAATATTCCAATGTACAGTTTTGCTTGTACAGTTGTACAGTGTCCCCCACCCACCCACCCCTCCTACCCAACCCCCCCCCCCCCCCCACCCCAACCACCTCCAATGTACAGTCCCCCCCCTCCCCCCCACCCACTCAACCCCACCCCACCTACCCAACCTCCTCCAATGTACAGTTTCTACGTCAAATGTATATACTCTCTTTTCTGGACTCTTTTTGTATCACAAACAGTACTGTATTTGCAAATCTGGTATGTCATAAATGTATAGATGTAGCAGTACTGTCTATCTGTATGTCGTGTATGTCATATATGTTATGATGAATTGAAAATGGGGGACCCTGATGTAAACAAGACGAAAGTCTTTCTCTGGTCTGCATCCCCTTAATTGTATGTATTGAGCTGTACTGTACTGTACCCATTCTGCAATCTGTTAATAAAGTTTTCAATCAATCAATCAATCAATCAATCAACCACGCCCTCCAGTGCACACATATTTTAGGATGTCAATCAAATCCCACCCCAAAGGTCTGTTGCATTAGGAAAACACAACGCAAATCGCGGAAGCTTGCAACGTTGCATGCATTTTTACTGTTAAGGACCCTTCCGGGACAGGCACGCGGCAGGACTGACACCCTGGGCTGTATGTGGCAAACTGTGGTCACACATACAGTAGTAGTACATGGACATTTTGAGAGGGACCTTTAGTGGAATGTTTTGTAGGACATGCTGTTGCTTCTAGCGACATCTTTCTCTGCCCATCTCCCTTGACCCCCGTGTGGTGTTTGTGTTTTTGTCACTCAGCCGATGCTCACGGGTCTGGTGGACCCCCAGCATTATTGGGACTTGAAAACAATAAAGCCACAACAATTCATGTAAAAATACTTAACAGATGTTAACTTTACCTCAATTAGAAGCAAGTACAGTATATACTGTATGGTTAATATTTGCCATCTGCTAAAGTGCTATTACATTTTTGTGATAAAAACATGATGTCTGTAAAAAAAAATATTATAATCCATTATAATCAAAACATGAATGGAATAATTCCCCTTCCCTACTTTCTCCGTCTCCTGCCCCTCCCACACACCCCCCTCCCTCCCCTCGGTTTCCCTTACTTACTTCCCTGATTGTCTCCCCTACTGGCTTCTGTATTTGGTGTTTGTTACTCATGGTTTTATGTCCTGTGTATTCATACTGTTCCTTGTTTCCCTATGGTTCTATGTTTCTCTGTTCTTTGTTTTGCCTATTGTCAGCGTCTTTGGGTCATTGAAAAGCGCTATACAAATAAAATGTATTGTTAGTATTATGTTTATCTAGAAAGATATAAATTAAATAAGGTGGAGGCAGACGGTGAAGCTACATGGTGGACCTTTTTGTTTAATCGTTACCATATTTACTTGTTTTCACGTACAATGTCCACACTTTTTGTATGTATAAATGTGTAGGGGGGAGGAGGGCATTCTTTCCCTTATGAGTCATTCATATTTGTAGTGTAAGTTTCCAGAAATGTTTGGTTGATGGATTATCTTTGAGGCGATTTTAAGGAGGCTCGCCACTCTGGATTTTGCCTGAACCGTGATGCTGTTATACCAGACGATGATGCAGTACTGGAGAACACTCTGGATGGTAGAACAGTAGATGATGCAGTACTGGAGAACACTCTGGATGGTAGGACAGTAGATGATGCAGTACTGGAGAACACTCTGGATGGTAGAACAGTAGATGATGCAGTACTGGAGAACACTCTGGATGGTAGAACAGTAGATGATGCAGTACTGGAGAACACTCTGGATGGTAGAACAGTAGATGATGCAGTACTGGAGAACACTCTGGATGGTAGAACAGTAGATGATGCAGTACTGGAGAACACTCTGGATGGTAGAACAGTAGATGATGCAGTACTGGAGAACACTCTGGATGGTAGAACAGTAGATGATGCAGTACTGGAGAACACTCTGGATGGTAGAACAGTAGATGATGCAGTACTGGAGAACACTCTGGATGGTAGGACAGTAGATGATGCAGTACTGGAGAACACTCTGGATGGTAGAACAGTAGATGATGCAGTACTGGACAACACTCTGGATGGTAGAACAGTAGATGATGCAGTACTGGAGAACACTCTGGATGGTAGAACAGTAGATGATGCAGTACTGGAGAACACTCTGGATGATAGAACAGTAGATGATGCAGTACTGGAGAACACTCTGGATGGTAGAACAGTAGATGATGCAGTACTGGACAACACTCTGGATGGTAGAACAGTAGATGATGCAGTACTGGACAACACTCTGGATGGTAGAACAGTAGATGATGCAGTACTGGAGAACACTCTGGATGGTAGAACAGTAGATGATGCAGTACTGGAGAACACTCTGGATGGTAGAACAGTAGATGATGCAGTACTGGAAACACTCTGGATGGTAGAACAGTAGATGATGCAGTACTGGAGAACACTCTGGATGGTATGAACAGTAGATGATGCAGTACTGGAGAACACTCTGGATGGTAGAACAGTAGATGGTGCAGTACTGGACAACACTCTGGATGGTAGAACAGTAGATGATGCAGTACTGGACAACACTCTGTAGAACAGTAGATGATGCAGTACTGGACAACACTCTGGATGGTAGAACAGTAGATGATGCAGTACTGGACAACACTCTGGTAGAACAGTAGATGATGCAGTACTGGAGAACACTCTGGATGGTAGAACAGTAGATGATGCAGTACTGGACAATACTCTGGATGGTAGAACAGTAGATGATGCAGTACTGGAGAACACTCTGGATGGTAGAACAGTAGATGATGCAGTACTGGACAACACTCTGGATGGTAGAACAGTAGATGATGCAGTACTGGACAACACTCTGGATGGTAGAACAGTAGATGATGCAGTACTGGAGAACACTCTGGATGGTAGAACAGTAGATGATGCAGTACTGGAGAACACTCTGGATGGTAGAACAGTAGATGATGCAGTACTGGAGAACACTCTGGATGGTAGAACAGTAGATGATGCAGTACTGGACAACACTCTGGATGGTAGAACAGTAGATGATGCAGTACTGGACAACACTCTGGATGGTAGAACAGTAGATGATGCAGTACTGGAGAACACTCTGGATGGTAGAACAGTAGATGATGCAGTACTGGACAACACTCTGGATGGTAGAACAGTAGATGATGCAGTACTGGACAACACTCTGGATGGTAGAACAGTAGATGATGCAGTACTGGAGAACACTCTGTCTGGATGGTAGAACAGTAGATGATGCAGTACTGGAGAACACTCTGTCTGGATGGTAGAACAGTAGATGATGCAGTACTGGAGAACAAATGTACTGGAGTACGTGAGTCCATGGTTGTGAGTCGATGGTAAACACACACACGTGGAGGATGCCCATCCCTTCCAAGGGCTTTTCACAGTATACCGACTGTCTGCATAATAGTTACCAGGTAATAGTCGGCCGAGCACTTACCCACTCCCTGTATACATCCGACCATACAGTAGGCCTAAGAGTATGTCTTAAATGTTGGACGAGCTGGTATTAAACATACTCTTATGGTGTATTTTTGACTCTACAAGAGTGCATCTGAAATGTTCCACCCCAAACGCACCCCGAGGCGGTGTTAAATGATCTTCATATAGACTCTGATTTCATTCAATTGTGGCAGTGTGTCCACCCCCCCCCCCCCCCCAACTACAGTAGAGCGACTCAAGCACAAAGGTATGTTTTTAATATGAATGAAACACTTGACTTGGTATCCCCCCCCCCCTTGCATTAAGAACCCCTAACCAACACTTTACTCCGGGCTCTCTCCCAAGTCGGGTCCGTGCTCTGCTCTCTGCTGCTGGCCAGCCAGCCACCATGCAGCCGCCACCAGCAGTGGAATAATGAGATCAGCCATGCCCCAGCCCCCCTCAACAATGGCTTACATAGATCGCCTCTGTCAATTGCATTTACACACTGTCACAGCCATTAGCGTGGCAACAGCCTTGAGTGTCTTCTCAATAAGAAAGAAAGAAGGGAGAGAGAGAGAGAGAGAGAGAGAGAGAGAGAGAGAGAGAGAGAGAGAAAGAAAAAACGAACCGCTTCATACTGACTGTTTGGCCCGCGTGCTGCTGCTTCCAAAATGGATGAGGCAGAAAGGCATTATGGACAATTATGGCCCGACTCGTCTGTTTGTCAGCCTCTGTTTTTTTTTCTCCCCGCCCCCCCACCCCTCCCCCGCCCCCCACCCCCAACATCCTCTTTCCAATGTTGAATGAATTGCTGTTGTTTGGGAAATTGCTGCTAACCGCACAGGCAGCTCCAAACATGTTCCACTTAGAGAGAGAGAGAGAGAGAGAGAGAGAGAGAGAGAGAGAGAGAGAGAGAGAGAGAGAGAGAGAGAGAGAGAGAGAGAGAGAGAGAGAGAGAGAGAGAGAGAGAGAGAGAGAGAGAGAGATTAAATGGGGGAAGTTGGCCACTGGACAAATGCAGCGACTGAACAATTAAAAATCAATTTACCGTCAAAAAGCTTTGCGTTCTAATTAGGACCGCATGCAGGCCAGAGGGGCCTTTCTGCATTTGAGGGCATGCTTTTTCTCGTGCGCATTGTTTCATATTTGTGTAAGTGCTCCCGCCCCCCCCGCCCCAACTATCCCATTGTCTTTTTCTCTCAGCTTGTTTGCTCACATAATGATTAATGCAGCATTAAATACTGTATTATTAAGATGCAGGCAGTTACAATAGCCCTAAATGTAGTTGCTAAATGGAAAGACGTTTAATTCTTACCAGGTGTGCAGTGTTTGCGCTGTGGTGCGACGAGGTTGTTATTGTCAGGGAACGACGTGAACCAAAACATACAGTAGTCATATACCGGAGGCGTCGAGATGAATGACACAAATCTGTATCTGTGTGTGTATGGTTGTGTGATAGTGAATAAAACCGCATTTTGAATCGATCGCGACTGAACAATCTTAGCCTTTAGCGAGTTTTCCTTTTGTGTGTTTTGTGTTTGACTTATTAATAGTGGGAATGGACCGCAGCCGTATTTCTCCTTCTTCTAGGATTGTAATGGACTGCTGTTACTGTACGTAGTAGTGTTAGTTCATACAGGTCGTTGTTGATTACAATGTGGCAAAGAGGAACATGAGCCGGTCAACATTTGCAGCGGGGTTAGAATAAATTCAATCCATTGAAATTTCAAACAGGAAGTTGCCGTTTGCTTATGATAGCACATCCATACTCATGTATGTGTCAATACGTGACAGATAGTACAACCTTTCAAGGCCACACGTTTCTCTGTTTCCATTTTTGAATTTGAAGAAAATTCCACTGCCTGAATTAATTTATTTTGAAGTGGAATGGATCCCAACCCTGGTTTACAGACAAACGTTAAGAAGGCCTTTTCATAACAGACATACGATTAACAGCCTTCTAGGATCTAGGGGCATGCTCAACCCACGACCACCTGGACTCTTGCCAACATTTTACAATGGCCCAATGTGACAAGTTTGGACCCTCTTTTAGTGATTCTGCAGGCCAAGTGAACTGATGCAGTATGGAAAGGGACTATACAGTATACCTTTGAGCTACGAATAACCATCGGCTGTATGGATGTACTGTCTCATGCAAGTTCCTTGTCCTTATATACAAATCCCTCCATGCCCTAGCCCCTCTCTGACCTCCGCCCAACCCCTGCACGCCCTCCTGGAAGCTGCGATCCTCAGACACGGATCTGCCCTCCATCCCCCACACCGCCTACGGATCATTAAGGACAGAGCCTTCGGCGTGGCGGCCCCACCCTCCGGGAACTCTCTCCCGGGCTGAAATCCGCTCTGCACATCCTTGAACTCCTTCAAGACGGTCCTGAAATGCCACCTGTTCAAGAAGGCCTATACAGCCTCTATAGTCATCTCCCTGTCCATCATTGTTATTATTATTATCTTTCTGTTTCGTTTGTCTTGTCGTTGCTTTGTCAAGCATCCTTGGGTTTCACAAAAGGCGCTATATAAATTCAAGCTATTATTACTATGATGTGCATTCATGAATTGTATAGTGGGAAAGGAATGGATTCCACAAATGATATAATACCGCAGAGGTACGTGGAAGCATATTTTTGAGCAAAGTCTGTCTGTACACAGAGGCACCTCAAGTGCACAACTCCTGAATCTAATTTGAAGAAAAGCGTGGGTTTGGGAGTGAGGAGAGACAGATGGTAGGAGCCATTAAATTATTTTTCCCCTGCTGTCCCCAGAACCTCCCAAATGTTGCCACTGCCAACGTGCCTGAATGTGGCATGTATAATGTCTCACTGTTAGAATGTAACAAACCCTGCAACGAGACCAAGACTCTTGTATGTGATGTTTGAGATCGACAGCACACAGACACACCAAATGACACACCATACATAATTATGCACACACACACATACGTATAACGGTATATGTACACATGCAAGCACACACGTTCAGACACACACACTAAATTACACACCATACCATATGCATTTGCACACACACACACACACACACACACACACACACACACACACACACACACACACACACACACACACACATACGGGTATTATGTACACATGCAAGCCAGACCAGGCTGCAGAAACAAATGAGTGGGGGGGGGCATAAAATGTTCTCGGGGGGGCACAATGGTTTTTCAACACAGGTTCCCTTTTATATGTTTCAGCTGGGACAACGGCGCTGTGGCTTGCTTGGCGCTGCCCACGGTGCTGAACTAAACAGCAGAGAGGCAATTGAAAAATCTAATTTCTCTCTATCTTAAGAACATTCACTTATACAAAAACAGACTGAACGGATATATATAACAGACCTGCTGGGGCAGCGGACTGAGAGCAGGGGACACAATATTACACCTACTGTAGACTTCAGTATATTTTTACTGTATTTATTTACTGTATCTTTTATTCTATTTTTATTCTATTTCATTTTATTCTATTCTTAGGCCATTTGTTTAGTTATTCGTGACTTGTTCTGTCTAAATGTTTAATGTTGAGTGATTTGCAATGTAAAATTTCCCTCAGGATAATACATTTCTATTCTATTCTATTTTATTCTATATCTTTGAAAAGTCTCCATTTATTCAACACTTCTGAATTCACTGACAAATTGAACTGAACTGACAAAAATAAGGTGCATAAAAAAGCAAACTAAATTCCTCCACAGGCTACTCACCATCATTAGTAGAGCGGCAAGCGGCGTTTGGGGACAGAGTGAAATCTTCTTAAAACACTGCCCCTCCACTCATTCTGAACTTTTTTGTTAAGTCCTTCTCAAATGCCAACTGAATTAAATTGGCCTTGCGTCGATGAAGCATACTAAGGCGATGTTCTGTAAAGACGTTCTTGAGGGTAGAAAACGAACAAGTGCCATGCTAGCTTCAGTAGTGTTGTTGTTGACATCAGTGCCCACTAGGGCTGTCCCCGACTAAGGATTTGGATAGTTGACTTTGATTGACAAAAAAAAAAAAAAAAAAAAAAAAAAAAAATTATTAATTTTTTTACCAGGGTGGGCACAGCTGACTCAGTGGGCGGGACGGCCCCCCAATGCCCGCCCATGGCGCCGGGTCTGATGCAAGCACGCACGTTCATACACACATGCACACAGACACACCAAATGACACACCATACCATATGCACACACAAGTTGCTCGCCGACACTGATAGCCAGGAGAAATACCACAGGGACATGCAGCTCCTCAAATAGAATCATATTCATAACCCCGACATATACAACCCAAACCCATTTTGACGGCGGGCCTCAATTAAGAAAAAAAACCCAGGCATAATTATCACGGTTCCCAGTACGTCACCCTCTGACCTGTGAAATCTAATTAAGTTCCTGCCCAAAACAAACAAAAATAGGCATTACTAATCAATCAGCCAGACGTAAGATAAATGGGAACGGAGAGAGAGCTGTGATTGAGGGCTGAACCGGTGAGATAACGGAGAGAGGAGAACGGTGAGTTGCCCCCCGCCCACCACACACACACACACGCACACACACACACGCACACACACACGCACGCACGCACGCACGCACGCACGCACGCACACACACACACACACACACACACACACATACACACACACACACACACACACACACGCGCGCATAAAAGTGTGACGTTTATAGCAGCGGAAAACGTTTATTTTGTACATTATCTAACGTTAACACAAACCTAAACTAACATTACAACTAACCTAAAGTTAGTTTAGGTTTGTGTTAACGTTAGATAATGTACAAAATAAACGTTTTCCGCTGCTATAAACGTCACACTTTTATTTTGAAAACCCCCAGAAATGAAGTCATTATATTTGCTTTAGTGACCATCCGGTTCTGTGTTAGCTCCGGTTAGCTACGTGCAGTAGTTAGTATTATATTATCAATACCAGCCATTGGATTACTGTTTTCTAAATTAGGGAGGCTTTTAATCGTCAAGGTAAGAGGATTTTAAGTCATGGTATCCATAAACTTCAATCGGTTCGGATCCTTTGAATGAATGAGAATGTCCACAAACACGGCTTCACGTAGAAATCACTGACTGCACGCAGAGACGAGTGCTTAGGCAAAAAATAGTTCAGAGTATATTTGCTTAGAAAACGTAAGCCACTGGATTAACCCGATTAATCACTTTAAATGGTCCTATAAAGCGAGGAGCCAGCTTCTTGGATTCCATCCGGAGAGGGAGATCCCGGGTGGAAAGCCAAACCCGCTGCCCTGGACGGTAAACTGGAGCCGGACGACGCTTACGGTTAGCCTGCCGTTGGGTACTAACCGAAACCTTCTGTAGCGCCTTCCGAACCTGTTTCCACGTCCTGCGACAGCGAGCCACATGTGCCTGGGCCGAGGGCACCTCCGCCTCCTGCTCCTGCTCGGGAAACAGAGGAGGTTGAAAACCATACTGGCACTGAAAGGGAGACATACCGGTAGAAGAGGAGAGAAGGGTATTATGCGCGTACTCAGCCCGAGCCAACCTCCTACTCCACGTTGCCGGACTACCGGCAACGTAACACCTCAAGACCCCCTCCAAATCCTGGTTGACCCTCTCCGTCTGCCCGTTCGACTGTGGATGGAACCCAGACGACAGACTGACAGAGGCGCCGAGGCCGGCGGCAAACGCCTTCCAGAACCTGGAGGCGAACTGAGGACCCCGGTCCGACACGATATCTACTGGCAGCCCGTGGACCCGAAAGACATGCTGTATAATTAAATCAGCAGTCTCCCGGGCCGAAGGAAGCTTGGGGAGAGGGACAAAGTGAGCCGCCTTAGAGAACCGATCCACCACCACCAAGATGGTGGTGAATCCGTCCGAAAGGGGAAGACCAGAAATAAAGTCCAGAGATATGTGTGACCAGGGTCGTTTAGGAATAGGAAGTGGTCGGAGGAGACCCGCCGGTGCCCGTCGAGAGGTCTTACTACGTGCGCACACCGGACAGGCCGCCACAAAGGAACGCGTATCCCCCTCCATTGTCGGCCACCAGAACCTCCTACGGATAAATTCCAGGGTCCTGGTTGCCCCTGGGTGGCTGGTGAGGGATGACGCATGTGCCCACTGTAGCAAGCGTGAGCGCGCCACCTTGGGAACATACGACCGTCCCGGAGGACCCCCACCAGGATCGGGCTCCCGTGTTAGCGCCGACCTTACCACCCTTTCTATGCCCCAAGACACGGGTGCCAAAATCAAGGCCGGTGGAATAATGGGATGGGGCTGCTCCTCCCGCCCAGGAAGATCAAACTGGCGCGACAACGCGTCAGGTTTGATATTCTTGGAGCCGGGTCTATAGGAGATGGTATATCGAAATCGCGTGAAGAACAACGTCCACCTGGCCTGGCGAGCGTTAAGGCGTTTAGCCCCTTGGATGTAAGCCAAGTTCTTATGATCAGTCCAAATAATGAAAGGATGTGCCGCCCCCTCCAACCAATGTCTCCACTCCTCCAGTGCCAATTTGATCGCCAATAACTCCCGATTACCCACGTCGTAATTACGCTCGGCTGGTGACAGACGGCGAGAAAAAAAAGCACACGGGTGCACTTTCCCATCCTTTAAGCATCTCTGAGAGAGCACCCCCCCCACCGCGACGTCAGAGGCATCCACCTCCACAATGAACGGAACCTCCGCGTCATGGCGGATCAATACAGGAGCGGATGTAAAACGACGTTTAAGATCGCAGAAGGCCGACTCAGCCCTAGGCGACCATTCAAAGCCAGGGAGAGAGGCCTTAGTGAGAGCTGTTAAGGGATTGGCTAAGGCGCTAAAATTGCGAATAAAGCGCCTGTAAAAATTTGCAAAGCCCAAAAACCGTTGTAACCCCTTGAGCAACGAAGGCCGTGGCCAGTCCAAAACTGCACTCACCTTGGCTGGATCCATGCGCAGATCGCCCTTCGTCAACACAAAGCCCAGGAAGGACACGGTGTCCGTGTGAAACACACACTTCTCAGCCTTAACGAATAGTTGATGCTTGAGGAGACGGTCTAGCACCTCCCGAACGTGCATTTGGTGTTGCACCATATCGCAAGAAAAAATCAGGATATCATCTAAGTAGACAAACACCGACACCCCAATCAAGTCTCGCAGCACGTCGTTAACCAGGGCTTGGAAGACTGCCGGAGCATTAGCCAAACCAAAGGGCATGACCAAATACTCATAGTGCCCATTGGGTGTGTTAAATGCAGTCTTCCACTCGTCTCCCTCTCTAATCCTGACCAGGTTGTATGCATTACGTAAGTCAAGTTTAGAAAATACCTGTGCCCCCTGTAAGCACTCAAAGGCCATGTCCATGAGGGGTAAAGGATATCGGTTCTTGATGGAAACGTCATTCAATCCCCTATAATCAATGCATGGGCGCTGATCCCCATCCTTTTTATCAACAAAAAAGAAGCCAGCGCCGGCAGGGGAAGTGGAAGGGCGTATGTGCCCCGCAAGCAATGCCTCCTCTATGTAGGTGTTCATGGCCAAGGTTTCGGGGCGTGAGAGAGAGAACATTCGCCCGCGAGGCGGGGAGGTACCGGGTAGAAGATTAATGGGACAGTCGTATGATCTATGAGGCGGAAGTGCTTTAGCACGCGTCTTGCTAAAAACGTCCGCCAGGTCCCAATAGATCTCAGGCACCCCTATTAAATCGGGATTAGAGGGTAGATCAGAATCTGCCACGCTCCCCACCATCCTGGAGAAAGAGGGAGGAGACAAAAGAGAAGAGGGGGGGGGAGACAAGGGTTTGGGCAAACTCCCGCTGACGATCGACTTGACGTCGGCCGCCGTTGAGAGTTTGCCCGTGCTCCAATTAATGACACGAACACATGACGACAACCAGGGATGACCCAACACCATGACAGAATAGGGGGAAAAGATGACAAAAAATGTAACCCATTCCCACTCCCCACCCTCCACCCGGATGTGTAAGGGAACTGTGCGCTGGGTGACGCTCCCACTGCCCAGAGGCCGACCGTCCAGGGCATAAACTGGTAAGGGAACCCCTAAATCCTCCACTGGGGTTCCCCACTCCTTCACCAATCCCACGTGAATAAAATTGCCCGCCGCCCCTGAGTCAATGAGAGCCTTAGTTCCCCTAATGTCACCCCCACAGTTGATCGCCACCTCAAAAAATGTACGAGAATCCGTGGTTTTGGCAGGAATGAGCCCACCTGCTGGCGCCTTTTCGAAGCCCGACGGCGCACCTTCCATCCCCGATTGGCGCCGAGCCGATACAGCCTGGACCCGACAGCTGCCGAAGCGGTGACCGGTGCGGCCGCACCGGAAGCAGCGTCGCTCTTTGATGAAGCGCTGCCTCTCGTCGTCCGAGAGCGACAGCGCTCCAAGCTGCATGGATTCATCACCCAGTGGCCCACTCGTGTAATGCATGGAATTATCAACACCAGGAGCAGAAGGAAAACATACCTGGGGCTGGGTGTTGTTGACATGCTCCTTCTCCCTCTCCCGGTGCCGATTATCCATCTTGATGGTGGTGTTGATCAGCACTTCCAGCTGCTCGGGGATCTCACGCGCGGAGAGAGCATCTCGCATCCGCGCTGAGAGTCCCCTGACGAACAGAACCACGCAGACGTTCTCCGCCCAAGCTGTCTCCCGAGCCAAGATCCGAAAATTGATAGCATAAGCTGCGACCGTGCGGAGGCCCTGCCGGCAGTCGAGAAGACGACCACCAGCCTCGAAGATCGAGAGTACCCGGGAAGTATCGAATACTCTTCTCAATTCCCGGGTAAAGGCGTCCAGACTGTCGCAGATTATCGCCCCTGCCTCTAATTCCGTTCTAGCCCAGGAGAGAGCTTGACCGGTGAGCAGTGTGATAATATACGCTACCTGCGCTGTCTCCGATGGAAATGATCGTGGTTGCAGCCGGAAAACGAGTAGACACTGGGTGATGAATTCCCGACAACCATCCGGTGATCCGTCATAGCGAGCGGGCGCCTGCAGATGTGGTTCGCGGGACCGCTCCTGGACCCCGAACACCCCCCGACTCTCCTCTGCGTGGAGCGCTGCTTCTCCCGCCGCCGACTGAACACCAGCCACTCCTTCTTGGGCTTGTCGGGCTGTGGCCAACGCCGACTGCGCCACCGCTTGGGATGATCCGACGACCCCATTGAGTCGGATTAACTCGGCGCTGACCAGCTGCTGATGTTCCTCCATCCGTGTCTGGGCTGCTCCCTGCGTCCGGAGCATCTCCATGATGGCCTCCATGGAATTCTGATGGTCAGGTCTTCTGTCAGAATGCAGGTAGGTGAATTCCAATGGGTGAAGGCAATCACAGAGACAGAGAGTGTTTACTCTTGAACAGGTTCGACTTTAATAGTAAGAACACAGAGTAAATTCTAAGAGAGAACAAGTGCTAATAGCACAAGTGTAAAATAAGGTAAATGGGAGCTTATTGGAGGTCCAGAGTAGAACCGTCCGCGTTATCCCCGAACGCAATTAGTGAAGACCTGACAATGGACAAGCAGAAGAGAGGTATGTTACATAGAGACAAAATACCAACATTCCACACACACCCCCGTAACAGCCAATCAGGAACCACCCCTAAGTGACAGCACTAATTGACAGGGAAATGACAGGTGACAAGCCCAGTGACATATGCCAGGAATGTGGGTGGTCACCGACCGAGGTCGGTGTCCAGAACGTAACACATGAGTGCAATTATTGTCAAACCCTAGCATTTGGAATAGGTCTTTCCGAATGAATGCAGCATGGTTTATCTTGCATTATCGGAAGACTTGTCACAGGGTGCACTCCACCGGGAGCGTGTAACGTCACTTAATTTGGCACGCTTGGTTCTGGGTCCATTCGGAGGAGAAGAAAAGGTCTGGAAACAAGTGGTTTGTGGAGCAATGGTCCGGGAGTGAAAGTTGTTTTATTGGCAAACAGCAACAATGCAATTCTCCAAAGCAGTACACGGGTTTATCAAAGTCTCCCTTACACACAGTCCGGTTCCCTGTCGAGTGTGTGTGCCCTAATGTCAAGATGAGTGGTTTATATGTGCTCAAACCAAATCTAAATGCTGTGATGTGATTCGCCCTCCCATAGGTAAACCGGTTTGGTCAGTGTGTGAACCCTAATCTCTGTCACATGCACTACTGTGTGTGTGTGAGTGTGTGTGTGTGTGCCAACTTAATCAGTGGTTCCTGGGGGGGGGGGGGGTCAATGTGAGACAGGGGGTGTGTGTGTGTGTGTTCCTCAGTCTAGTAACAAAGGGTCATTCAGTCACACCCTAATCAACTGGTTTTGGCCTCCAAGTGGGGGCTCTCTCTCTGAGGAACCTGTATTTTTTGAGTGAGCTTTGGTTCCAGCCGTTGGGACAGATGGCTAAATCCACATTATGTAAGGGATAATGTATAGCTACGAGGTCATTGTCGCAAAATAATTGACCGACACGGTGTTCTAAACGCAGTGAAGGTCAATTATTTTGCGACAATGACCGAGTAGCTATACATTATCCTGCTTATTACATGGCTAACTTACTAACAATATACCTAATTCATTTTACACCATCGACAAGACAAGATCAAATGCAGATGCAGTTGTTCTGTGGCTCCTCTGTCATCGCCGGCAGGTGTGGACTTGATTGAACCTGATGTAGTGCAGCTGTGCGAGATAAAGCTGGGAACGAGGTTATAGCTTTCGTGACTGCGATCAAAATGCTTGATTGTGATTGGTCAATAGCGCTCTGTTGCCCCTAACAGCGGTCATTATTGCGCCGTTGCCCATAGCAACGTCAATTATCGAGAAATAATTGACCGCTGCTAGGGGTAACAGAGCGCTATTGACCAATCACAATCAAGCATTTTGGCGAATGTTAAAACGCCATGTAATAATGTCTAATAACCATTAATAACCAATCAAAAATATACTACACGTGTTTTCAGAGATATTATTTATTTGCTGATATCTATTTGCCAAGAGCACATAAGTAGAATCCGCTACCCGAGACACATTCTCCTTGATTTGTACCGCAATTTGGGACCCAATTCGTGTGCGTGCGAAATCCTGATTTTTCTGTGCGTAGACACATTAAAAATTCTGTGTAGGAGAGAAAATAGACCACTTTCTACGCATTGTTGATAAATGAGGGCCCAGCCACTGGGAAAAAACAAGCAGACTACAAACACTAACACTAAACAGTGAACCTAATACAAGACAGTACAACTCTAGACCAGGGGTTCCCAAACTTTTCAGGCCAGGGCCCAGAAAATAAGGCGTCAGAGAGCCGCGGCCCAATGCACATCGTCAGGCTTTTTTTTTTTTTTTTTTTGCCAGGCGACCGATTTTTTAATCCAAATATCACTTCAATCCTATTAAGTTAGTTCAAGTTAGTTATTCATTTATATGTGCTATTTATGAGAGGGCTAACTTGTTGCAAAATAATAATGATAATAATCATAGCCTCATTAAAATACTATTGTTGCTTCGGTTGTTTTCAGCGTTTTATGTGCATAATCTGTTATTTAGTTTGAAATGTTCGTTGAAATAAGTAGATTTTTCGTTTTTGTTTATTTATTAAGTTAATATAAAACCATATAGTCACATTTTAGAATACAATAGAATATAATTTTAGAATACAACTAGAAACACTGTCCTGGCCTGCTTCTAAGTTCAGTGGCCTGACAAAAAAAAAAAAAAAAAAAAAAAAAATTTTTTTTTTTAATCATCTCGCGGCCCACCCGTGGCTGCTCGCGGCCCACCTTTGGGTCGCGACCCCGACTTTGGGAACCACTGCTCTAGACTAACAGCGAAACATGAAGGAGAGCGAGAGAGAGAGAAGGGGAGAGAGAGAGATAAAGAGAGAGAGAATAGAAAGAACACTAAGGGACAGAGACAAGGAACACACATACAGTATTGAGACAGGGATAGGTAGAGCAGGGGAGCAGTCCAGGGACAATGACATCACCGGCCTCGCTCTCCTCCCACAATAGGCCCCGCCCACCCCCACCGTCAGAGCAGCGATAGCTTCATAGTCAACAGGTTCAATGGCCAGTGTTATAGCATTAGAGAGCAAGACTCAAAGCGTTATTTCAAGACCAGTCACATACGTATAGTGACATCATCATTGTGTTTGGATTCCCCCTCCCTTACACTAGTGAGGGACAAGCATTTCGTTTTTTTAGTTGGTGGTTGGTTAGTATGAGTACACACACACACGCACACACACACACGCACGCACGCACGCACGCACGCACACACGCACACTATCTAATTGTATTGTGCTAAAATTATAGTCAATAAGCATTGGTCCTCATTCTCAAACGTGTTTGTAAGTGCCTTTGTAAATATCTTGTTAAAAATGTTGTACCAACAGATTTGTGGAAATCCTCCGGATTCCTGAACATGTGAAGCGGTCTCCGTAACTTGTCAAAATCTTTGCAACTAGGTTCCCATGAATGAAATACGTCACTCATTCTTGAAAATTAAATGCACGTTCTTGTTCATTGAATTTGCATACAGACACGCCCGCCAGCTCCTTATAAGGCAAATGAGGCATGTGGAAAACAGCAGAGGTTCGGCATTGCACTGTACTATGCTGATCCATTCAACAGGTAGCGCGGAAGCGATTTGCGACTGATCTCAAAATTTTATTAGATTCAAATGTATTGTTATTATACAGCACAAGTACAATACACCATCCAACCAGAGTGGATAAATAAATGCTCCATAAATAAATAAATAAATAAATGCGTGGAGTTAGTGAGACAGCCTCAGCGCACAAGCACACACACGTACTGTATACTGTATGTTCGAAATTAATCATCCCAGCAAAATAGGCTTCTATTATTCTAATGACTTGTTTTATTAGGTATTATAGTTGTAACTGAGGGGTACAATTCCCTGACTGTATTGAGAGTATGGTATTATTAAACCACTACTTAGTTATGTACTTTAATTACTGGCCATACAGTACACGGTATATATGGTGAACACCCACACAAGAATACAGCTTAACAAGGAAAGTTATATTTAGAAGTATTTATTATTAAAGCAGCACCAATAGGTTACAATATTGAGAATTATGAATTGCGCTTATATGGCGAAGAACACTTAAGTAGGTCAAGAGCGTAAGTCCATGAGCATATTAAGATGGGTATAATTGAATACCACCTGTAGCATAAGAATTACATAAGGCACACTCGTAGTCAGCTGGAGATACTAAGGGGGTTCCCTCCGGTTGTAAGCCAGCAGGGGAGAGGAATGTTCGGGAGCAAAAGTCTGGATCAACGGGGAATCAATAAGCTCCAGCTACGGGAGTCGGTACATATACTCCCCTCGATCGGCAGACAAAAGCAGCAGCTATAATCCAGTATGCGCGACAGCATGGATGAAAGCCAGCCAGCCTCTTCCTAGAGACGGGCTCGAGTGATGCTCCTCACGGGTAGATCCCACACAGCAGTGGGGTAGACGGTTCTCTGCTCCAGCAGCCACAGTACCAAAAGCAATATAATCCAGCCGGAAAAGGCTCTGCATTCGCCGGTGTAGATTCTCCTGTGCACGGTACTTCACATTAACTAGATCGAACTTGACGTTATTTCACTAAGCTCTGACACTTTTACTATCCTATTCGCACATATTATAAGTGCTCTATTTAGACGCAAAGTTGCTCACTTCACTTGGTCGTTGACTCGTGGTGAAGGCTTTAACGTTTGAGATAAGACGATACGTTACTTTGAACGAATGATGAACTGAATGAACTGAACGAACTGAACGAAGTGAACGAAGTGCTGCTGTTTCCACCTGCGCCGTATTTATACGTAAGGTGAATTATCTAGTGCCAACCTCAGTTCTGTCTCGTATTACTGCGCAAACCTGGACATGTTGAGACAAGCCTTGGTGGTGGCTTTGAACTCGCCATTGGGGGTATGGTCGTTGGCGCCTAGGGGTCGCTGTCCAATAGGAGAACGAATATTATGGTCTGGCTTGTACCTAGGTAAAGGGATATTCCGTGTATATGTACAAAGAATATACAAGGGATATCAGACGATATACAAATATTATACAATATATCTCAAGTAATAAATATATATATTCGGTTTAATCTGACCCTTTGTAACAATAGTAGTAAGTCCTACTGTAGAACATGACATATTAGCATGACATCTAATTTAGTAATGTCCCTGCCCTGGGTGCTCTCAGGGTCATCTATACCATCTTTCCCAATTCATTTTCTATGGAGCTCCAGACTTTATACTTGATGACATCACAAGTTTGAGTTTTATCACTCACATCTTTGGATTTGGGAGAGAGTTGTTTGTTTTCACAAATATCTTTGGGCTGTCTTTGACCATATTCTTAAATTGGGTGTAATTCCCCTTTGCCACGATTCCTGTATATAGCTTGTGTTGGTGGGTACTTATAAATAAGCCCCTCCCATGTGTGCACAAGCCAGAATTCCAATGACTTTTCACAGATGAAAATACAGCCTCATCTCTATTCAATGACTTTCCAGTATAACGCTATGATTGTGCTCTTGGGCACAAAAAACAGACAATGCATGCAAGCAGACAAAGCAGAAGACAAAGAGAGAAAGATAGAGAGTCAGAGAGGGAGAGATAGAGAGACAGGAAGAGAACGAGGAAGAGACTGAGACAGAGAGCAAAAGAGGGAGGGAGAGATAGAGAGAAAGAGAGTAACAGAGAGTGACAGAGAGAGAAAGAAAGAAAGAAAGAAAGAAAGAAAGAAAGAAAGAAAGAAAGAAAGAAAGAAAGAAAGAAAGAAAGAAAGAAAGAAAGAAAGAAAGAAAGAAAGAAAGAAAGAAAGAAAGAGAGAGAGAAAGAGGTAGAGAGAGGAAAAGAGGTGAGATTTTCAGTGATAATGACATGGTGTAGCTATGATTCATCTTTTTCATTTTGTCTCTTTTTTTCCCTGACGGGGTCAAAGAAACTCCTGCTCTGTTCTCTCTCTCCCATTGCTTATTCATTCCACCGTGAATCACAGCAGACATTTTCACACAAAAAATTCATACTGATGGTCTACTGACTAAAACACATTTTAGATATATACGTGAACGCAAGGAAATTGTTAGAGGTTCATTCCAGAATGAAAAAAAAACTGACCAATGTCATGAAGGTCTGGTATGGGAAATCATTGTGGTGTGTTATGGAAGTTATTAGCTATTGTGAGACCTTTATTTGTGAAAGTGTCATTTTGAAATATCGAGGTGTGTAACTAATATGTAGGCCTACAAACCTAAGTTGCCTACGTGTTTTTCTTTAAAAAATGAATATAAAGACACACATACATACACTCACTCTCTCTCTCTCACACATGCACAGCTTCCCCCCTGTCAGTAATTTCTGTACTGCTCAGCTGGTATCGCTACTCTTGCACACGACCCAAAAGTATTCAGTATTATAGTTAATAGTCCCCGTATCGGCATTTTCTCCATCCGCAGCTCTGCTACAGCATGTGCATTTTACTTTTGTACAAACCTGAATGTATATTTTGTGCACACTGTGTATCTTACTGTATCATACTACACCCGTACATACTGTACTGTGATGAGGGATTCACCAGGCCATGGAGCCCCACAGGCAGCATGGCAATCAGCACCCACAGCTGGTGAATCACCCACACCAGGAACTGATCAGGCCTCGTCAGCAGCCACACAAAAGGAGGCTTCTGACAGCACATGGAGAGGTTATTCTGACTCACTTCAACCGAGAGCTCACACGTATGTCCTTTTGCCCTAGACGGAGAAGACGGAGAAGACGGAGAAGACTGACGGCTGCCCACAGCATGACGACCGCTGGGACAACATGCCTGGACCGGCTGCCCCCCCCACTTTCACTCACGGAATACCTTGGGGTTCACCACGGGCCAGGCAACCCCCTCTAACACTCTTCTCTCTCCCTATGGACAATAAACATGGTGTTTTGAGCCATAAATACAGTGTCTGTGTTGTGTTGCCCCAAACGGCGTTTCCCCCCAATGCCACATAACATACATATACATTCCATAACTGTATAGACTAATATATTTTATATATTATATTTTTAACTTAATTTAACTTACCTTATTTTATTTTATCTTACCTTACCTTACCTTACCCTATCACACATTTACATTTTGTCATTTTGCTGATGCTTTTATCCAAATCGGCTTACAGGTTCTGTACGACAACTCAGCAGGAAGGGTACGACTCTTACAACTGAGTAACGATGTTCATCAGACAGTGCTGAAACTTGGGTGCTGCAGTGTTGAGTGCATATTAGTAAAAGACATATTAGTATAGTAGGAAGATTGCATGATAGTATAAGACAGTAAGAATGTTAGTATAAAATATATATATATTTTTTATATTTCAGATATTGATTGAAGAGGTGTGTTTTTAGTCGACGGCGAAAGATTGATCGGGTTTCGGCTGTCCTAACTGTGGTGGGAAGTTCGTTCCACCATTGTGGAGCGAGGAGCGAGGACCGAGAATAGGCGGCTTCTCTTATATCTTATCTTATACCATACAATTTTTTATTTCCCCCCCCCCCCCACACTTTTTCTCCTCCATTTTTAAATTTTTTCTCCCATCCCAATTTAGCCGTGCCAATTCTCCCCTCCCCCGTCTTGATCATTGCTCGCATGTGCCCCCCACTGGCCGGTCGTAGGGAGGATAGAAGCCCATCACATGTCCCCTCCGATACATGTGGAGGCAGCCAGTCACTTCTTTTCACCTGCCAGCGTGGACTCTCATTGGCGAGGAGTAACGTGTAGGAGGCTCACACTGCCCCTGCCATTTTCCTGTCTTTGCTGTGCAGGCGCCCTGACCGACCTGTAGGAGTCGCTGTTTACAACGTCCAGATTACCACCCATCGACTCCCCTCCCACTAACTCTGCTAATTGAGTCAGTATGACGGCCGGCCCAGGCCGGAGGCAGCGCTGACAGCCGGATTCGATACCGGTGTCTCTTGCGTTGGTGACGAGCGCAATGTCCGCTGCGCCACCCAGCCGCATACCATACAATTTTTTTAATTAAACTCTTGATAGGTCTACAATATCAAATACAATATTCCACAGCTTGCATTCCCATTGTCTGTGGGTAAACTGTGGGTGAACCTTTACAGCAGTCCTTTACAGGCACTGAATGTGGATTCCCACACTGAGCACATTCAACAGGAATACCAAGAGTTATACAATGGCATGCAAATTTCTCGATTCTGATTGGCTGAAACAGTCCATTTACACGTATGTATCCGTCACAATCCACGCTCCTGGTCCCAGGACCCGCCCACAACCAAATCACATCACTCCGCCGTGCAGATTTTTCGGAGAAAACAAGATGGCGGACAATAATCTTTAACAAATGGATATGTTGGATGATGTAATTGATGGGTCATGAGTCATTGTAGAACAAAAGAAAAATCGCGGATTGATTGATTGATTATTTGCAATTTTTTAAAAATCTTTTCTTCCTTCCCCCTGACTGCAGAGCTCACTCTCACACTGTCTGGCACACCCACCCACACACACACACACACACACACACACACACACACACACACACACACACACACACACACACACACACACACACACACACACACACACACACACACACACACACACACACACACACACACACTCCTGTCTGCAATGGCGGAGGAGAGTCAGACTGAGAGAGAGCTGGTTGTTGCGCTGTTTTAAGTGAGCATGGCCTATTGAATTGATTGATTGGTTGATTGCTAATTTTATTACTGTACGCCTGGTTTCCAACTGGTTAAGTTTAGGCCCTCTAAAGTAGGTTTAAAAAAATAAATAAAAAAATTGGGCGAAGAAAACTTTTTTTTTCCTATAGGGCAAAGAAAACGTTTGAATTTGTTTTACCTACTTTCTATAGAAGCATCTAAGAATGAAGTTCTATAGAAAGTAGGTCTGCATACCCTTAACAATTGTGTGTATTGAGCCGTACTGTATTGTACCCATTCTGCATCTGGTAATAAAATGTTCAATCAATCATTCCAATAACACACAGTTGGATGTGTTAGTTTGTTGGATCCGTTGGATGCACTTCCGAGCTGCTTCCACATGAGGCAACTTCTCTCAATCATTCCAATAACACACAGTTGGATGTGTTAGTTGGTTGGATGCACTTCCGAGCTGCTTCCACATGGAGGCAACTTGTCTTTTTTGTTGTTGTGGGAACTACTTTTTCTGGCGGATGGTTTTTTCAATAAATCTTCGATTAATGTGTGTTTATTGTATAGCAATAAGGTTGGATGGATGTGGCAGTTGTATAAAAGCATTACACCACTTGCAGTCGTGATTTGTGAAAATAAACCACTCCTGCGTGTGATGTAATGCTTAAATAGTGCCCATGTGAAAGCCTTGGATGGTGACACAGAACAGGAATACCGAGGGACAGTGTTACAAAGGGTCAGATTAAACCGAATATATATATATCTATTGCCTGAGATCCCATGTATAATATTTGTATATCGTTTGATATCCCTTGTATATTCTTTGTACAATATGCACGGAATATCCCTTTAGTCTAGCAGGACAGACCATAATATTCGTTCCCCTATTGGAAGCGATCCCCTGGCGCCAGGTACCGAGTAAAGCCTTACCCCCTCGAGCTGACTTGAAAGCTACCGCCAGGACTTGCCCAAACATGCCCGCTTTCGCCCAAGGCTACGAGACAGTGAGCAGGCTGGCACCATCGTTTACCCCCCGCACATATAAATATAGCGCGGCGAATACAGAACCCCCCTTGCAGTTCCTTTTCAGTTCGCCTTCAGTTCAGCCTGGTTCAGTTATCCAAGCAACGTCTCACCCACTACGCAACGTGGGCAGAGCAGGGCTCGCATCGCCCCAAGATAGTCTCGTGTTATCCTAATACGTCTGTTTGTCGTATCGTTCTCTATCTATTAGTAAACCTTCATTACGAGTCAAAGACCACGTGGAGTGAGTAATTGTGCGTCGACATAGAGCACTTATTGCCCGTGCTAATAGTATAGTAACGTCAAGTTTAACCGTGCATTACCGCACCGGAGGATCTACACCGGAGCAGCAGCACCACGGGGGATTTACACCCCGCCCGCAGTGCCACTTTTCCGGCAAGGATTATTATTCTTCATTCTTCACGCTGCTGGAAGCAGAGAACCGCCTACCCCACTGCTGTGGGATCCACGTGCCCGTGGAGACCATCACTCAAGCCCGTTTCTGTCGTACCAGAGACTCCACGGCTCTCACCTACACGGCGCGCATCCTGGGACCAGGTTGCTTTTCCCCGCTGACTCAGGGAGTAACACCGTCTCCAGGTGTCCAGCTACAGCTCCGTAAACCATTGACTTGCCTAGAGCTTTGCCTCCCTCTGCTGGCTTACAACCGGTAGTACACCCTTTCCCAGAATATCCCTAGATAATTCTTAATATTTACTATTGATTTGCCTGCACATTCTATTTGCCTTATAAGCGCAATCTAAGCAAAGTATATTATGTAACAATATTCCCTTTGATGTAATAAATATTCTAACCGAGTATTTTGTGTGGAAAACCGTGTTATTGTTGGAGTGTTCTAATCTAATAATACTTATGTACAGTATTGGCCAGGAGTACATAGACGGTAGTGATTAATGATATCAGTACTTGATTAATACAGTCAGGGAATTGTACCCCTCAGTTACAATTGGTCCTTCGATAGCCGAGATAATAATTAGCGTAATATTAATATAATATTAATATTGGCATGGCCGATGACGAACACTCCACAAACGGTTCTCCTAAGCTAGATCGCCCGCAGCGCAGACGACAGCCACCTCCCTATCTAGAGGCATACTCTGTCAGTCCAATACCTAGCTTTAAAGGGAAGTTAAATGCGGAAAAAGTAGAAAGTAAAATTATGTCTGACCTTAACAACCAGGTTACCCCGACCACAGAGGCCCTAGTGGGTGCTAATGTAACTGACCAAGCTCACGGTGGGGACCAGGAGGGAACTGACACGACTTTACCCCCAGACAATACCGAAGAAATAGTCCCCGATCAGCCCCGGGAGGAAGACAACCCAAAAGAGACGCGCACCCAGGAGACGGATCTCCTCGGTACGCAACAGGAGAACGGATCTCCAACCAGTACTGCCGGGAGCCGATCGCCCCGAACGGCGTCTTCCCCCAGCGAGGCGGACAAGATGCTGGCGCAAGCACTCATCGCCACCCTGGCAGCCTCCACCGAACGCTATCGACTTCAAGTGCAACAGACGTGCGAGCGCGAACATTATGCAGGCGAGCGAGAGCGCTTCCAGGCGCAACAAAGGAGCGAAGACGACCGCATAAGGCTGGAGACCAGACGCCTCCAGACAGAAGAGAACATCGAGCGAAGCCGCGCCGACGTCGCAAATGCACAGCTCCACGCCGCCCATGCCAGCGCCAATGCCCAGCGCGACGTCGCCAACGCACAGCGCGACGCTGCCCAGGCCAGCGCCAATGCGCAGCGCGACATCGCCAACGCCCAGCGCGAAGCCGCGCGCGACGCAGCCCATGCCCGGCGCGAGGCAGAGCGCGACCGGCTGCAGGCGGAGCTGATGGACAAACTGGTTGCCATGGCGACACCCCCCCACTCCGCACGGAGCTCTCAGAGGTCGTCAAGACATGGGTCTAGGACACATTCCCCTACCCGACGAAGCGACCCGGGACCCCGCCTACAGGAGGATCCTGTCCACGTCTCCGAACCCCCTCCCCAGCCGGTCCATACGAGACCTAGCAACCGGGGTACAGAACCGAACCACGCCGAGAGACTGAACAGACGACTCCAGGTCCTAGCAGAGGAAGAGGAGGAGGAGGAGGAGGAGTGTCAAGCCGACCAGCAGCAACGTGCTCTGGCCCAGGAGACCCAGTACAGCCCCGACCCGCAGCAACGTACTCAGGACCAGGAGGTCCAGTACAGCCCAGAAGTCAGCCCCGAGGCCCTGCGCTACAAACCCCCGACTCAACTCACGGGCGAGTTTGACGCACCGCCAGCCCCGAGGAACAGCACCTGGGTACCCGACCTTCGGTACCCACCAAGTACCAGCCCAAGACGACATGCAAGAGGAGACTCGCCTAGGAGGCCTCTCCCCCAACGCTCACCGATGTGCCAGTCATCCATGACATCATACATCGCCACGCCGTCGTTTCCAGACTTCGCCTATGAGACTCGAGCACAGTACACGGAGCTCCGGATGTGCCTAGAGACAATGATGGTGGATGTCGCTGATGAACGCCACAAGTATGCAATATTACTGAAGCACCTGAAAGTACCGCGAGCGCACAATATAGCGCTAGCCTATGCCTCCTCTTCGACACCATACACAGCGGCCCTAGCGGCGCTGGACCAGAGATATGGACGTATATGGGATTACGTAATAGAAGAGATAAGGCATATTGACCGCTTACCCCCAGCCACAGACAATCGCTCACTAGACGACCTGTCAATCAAAGTGCAGTCCCTGGTGGGGATGCTGGGAGCGCAACGGGAGAAGGGCAGGCATGAGCTATACGCCAACTCTAACGTTGAGAGGATTTTGGAGAAGCTGCCACCCGCAAGACAGGAGCGCTTTCGGCGGCAGAGGGACTACCGCGACCCCGACGGCCCCGAGCCATCCCTCCTTGATCTGGCCGACTTCCTGGCGAGAGAGGTCAGCAGCTTACGACTGGACACCTTCGGGCGGAGCACGCCAAGCTCCAGAGAGGGACCCAGGAGAATAAATGATGGAAGAAGATCGGTGACTGTTATGCACCAAGCCGAAGCAGTACCGCAGCACTCCAACCACAACACCCCCTCGACGAAAGAGGACCAGTGGAAGATTGAGTGCCAGTACTGTGAGGGAGAACATCGGCTCCATCAGTGCGAAGATTTCAAGAAGCTGACCACGGATGATGTGAGCCAGTGGGTCAAGGACCACCGCCGCTGCTTCCGCTGCGCGCGCAGCCACCTAGCAGCTGAGTGCCGCCTGAAGAAAAAGTGCAGCAGGTGCGGTGGCACCCACCTGGAGGTCCTGCACGACATCAACAAGCGTCAGCCAGGACAACCGAGTGGGCCCGTCGCGGTACTGTACCATGCCGAGGCGGTGGCACCAGAACCAAAGTTCCACCAGACCGCTCCCTGGTGTCCCGACTGCTACGGCAGACACTGGCGGACAAGGTGCGACTCGTACCATATAGAGTCTACGTCACCACCCGAGACAGGAGTGTTCCACATTGACCAGCACAGCGAGACCCCCCGAGTGCTCCTCAAAGTGGTCAGAGTGCTCCTGAGCCACGGGGACAAAGTCATGGACACTTACGCCGTCCTTGATGACGGGTCAGAGAAGACCATTCTGCTCGCGTCCGCCGCGGCCCAGCTGGGACTGCGGGGGAGCGAGAACCAAATGACGATTCGGACAATAAGAAGAGATTTAAAGACGATAAAGGGCGAGAATGTCTCCTTCACTATCGCAGCAAGCGGGCAGCCAGAGCGACGGTACAAGATCACAAATGCTTTCACCAGCCAAGAAATAGGACTATCGCAGTACACCTACCCTGTCACCAAGTTGATGGATAAATATGTGCACCTGCGCCAATTACCTATCCCGCTCATAGACGGCGCTACCCCGACCCTGTTGATAGGCTCCGACCATGCAGAACTCATAGTCCCGATTGACCGGGTCCATACAGGCCCCCGAGGCTGTCCTGCAGCAGTCGAGACCCGCCTAGGATGGACATTGCAAGGCCCCCTCGCTAAATCTCTCAACCGAACAGCAGCCACTAGCTGCCTCCACTCCAGAGCGACAGAAGAAGACACCGGCCTCTCCCCCGTACAGCAGAGGCTATTGACATAAAGCGAGAGGCCCGTGAGAGAACCGTGGGTACCAGAGGGAGTTCGGAACTCCACCCCCCTCAGCTGCGCTTCAGACGTAGCTGACCTCGAACCCAGCACCCCAAGCGACTCCTTGACGGGGCGGCCGGGACCGGCCCCTCCTCACACGGGGTACAGAGCGAACAAACGAAACAGACGGAGGAGGAGGAGAAAGCACAGCCAAGCACAGATCAAAGCAGTCTCAGGCCCGCTTCCTCCTAAGCCCCCCTCCATCCCGTCCAGTCGTCATGACCATAGACCAGTCACCACCCCGAGCTGCGTGGCCGGCCGGCCGCGTAAGCAAAGTGACCACTGGTGCCGACGGAAAGGTCAGAGTGGCAGAAGTGCTCGGCCAAGGGCGGATCTACAACCGACCCGTGGCGAGGCTGATCGAGTCGCCAAGGCTCCCCGACTTGCCTAATGACGACCATGACCCCTGACTTTGTGAACTGCCCGACCCCTCACAACGGACATTGAGTAGTGGACAGTGCGGTTAATCTGTCCCTGCTTAGCTAATTAGGTGGGACTAATTAGGGGGCGGCTGTTACAAAGGGTCAGATTAAACCGAATATATATATCTATTGCCTGAGATCCCATGTATAATATTTGTATATCGTTTGATATCCCTTGTATATTCTTTGTACAATATGCACGGAATATCCCTTTAGTCTAGCAGGACAGACCATAATATTCGTTCCCCTATTGGAAGCGATCCCCTGGCGCCAGGTACCGAGTAAAGCCTTACCCCCTCGAGCTGACTTGAAAGCTACCGCCAGGACTTGCCCAAACATGCCCGCTTTCGCCCAAGGCTACGAGACAGTGAGCAGGCTGGCACCATCGTTTACCCCCCGCACATATAAATATAGCGCGGCGAATACAGAACCCCCCTTGCAGTTCCTTTTCAGTTCGCCTTCAGTTCAGCCTGGTTCAGTTATCCAAGCAACGTCTCACCCACTACGCAACGTGGGCAGAGCAGGGCTCGCATCGCCCCAAGATAGTCTCGTGTTATCCTAATACGTCTGTTTGTCGTATCGTTCTCTATCTATTAGTAAACCTTCATTACGAGTCAAAGACCACGTGGAGTGAGTAATTGTGCGTCGATATAGAGCACTTATTGCCCGTGCTAATAGTATAGTAACGTCAAGTTTAACCGTGCATTACCGCACCGGAGGATCTACACCGGAGCAGCAGCACCACGGGGGATTTACACCCCGCCCGCAGTGCCACTTTTCCGGCAAGGATTATTATTCTTCATTCTTCACGCTGCTGGAAGCAGAGAACCGCCTACCCCACTGCTGTGGGATCCACGTGCCCGTGGAGACCATCACTCAAGCCTGTTTCTGTCGTACCAGAGACTCCACGGCTCTCACCTACACGGCGCGCATCCTGGGACCAGGTTGCTTTTCCCCGCTGACTCAGGGAGTAACACCGTCTCCAGGTGTCCAGCTACAGCTCCGTGAACCATTGACTTGCCTAGAGCTTTGCCTCCCTCTGCTGGCTTACAACCGGTAGTACACCCTTTCCCAGAATATCCCTAGATAATTCTTAATATTTACTATTGATTTGCCTGCACATTCTATTTGCCTTATAAGCGCAATCTAAGCAAAGTATATTATGTAACAATATTCCCTTTGATGTAATAAATATTCTAACCGAGTATTTTGTGTGGAAAACCGTGTTATTGTTGGAGTGTTCTAATCTAATAATACTTATGTACAGTATTGGCCAGGAGTACATAGACGGTAGTGATTAATGATATCAGTACTTGATTAATACAGTCAGGGAATTGTACCCCTCAGTTACAGACAGTGTCCATGTGAACGCACACGCGCGAGCACTCCTCTCTTTGGTTTTCATCAAAAGTTTGGTATCGAACAGTGTCGTCAATTTCACACGCCTCCTCCCCTGCGCTCATGCGGAACGTGGACAGGGTATTTAAAAACACAATGGAGGCATTAATGGTGGGAGGGAGAAAGGCCTCCGCGAGCGCTTCCCACATTTTTCTTCCTAATGAGATGGCACTAAACCCCACCCCCACCCTCCCCACTTACACACACACACACACACACACACACACACACACACACACACACACACACACACACACACACACACACACACACACACACACACACACACACACACACACACACACACACACACACACACACACACACACACACACACACACACACACGTACACACCTCCAGTCAAGGCTTTTACCTTTTTTTCCCGCCTACATTGAGGATCGGAGGCAAACCTACGTACCACTCATCCACCTGCTGGCCTTCCATCAACATCATCATTTCCATTCTTCCATTATCATCACCTCTCTCTCCCTCTCTCCCTCTCTCCCTCTCTCTCCCTCTCCTCCTCTCTTTCCTCCTCTCTCTCCCCTCCTCTCTCCCTCTCCTATTTCTCTCTCTCTCTCTCTCTCTCTCTCTCTCTCTCTCTCTCTCTCTCTCTCTCTCTCTCTCTCTCTCTCTCTCTCTCTCTCCTCTCCCCCTCTCCCTCTCTCTCTCTCTCTCTCTTCCCAACACTCCTCATTCGCTCTTCATTACCCATTCTATCCACCTCTGTCTCTCTCCTGCTTTGCTGACTCTCTCTCTCTCTCCCTCTTTTTCCAAAAAACATAATTATATGAACACAGTTTTGATATGTATGCCCTGGTTTGTGTGATTTTTTTTATTTGAATAAATTCTCTCCTCGTCCCTCTTCATCTGTCTTTCTTTGTCTCTTTCTGTCCCCCGCCCTCCTCCCCCTCTCTCTCAGTCTCTCTCTCCATCCCTCTCCCTATCTTCCCTCTGTCTCTTTTCCCGCTCTCTTTCTTCTCTCTCTCTCTCACCTGTCATGCTCCACTCCTTACAGTACGTTCAATTTTCTCCTGTCTTTTTTTGTCTCAGGTGACAGACATTGTATCATCCTCCATATTCTTCACATTTTCCCTTTTACCTCCATCCCCCTGGCTTTTGTTTCTTTCTTTCTTTTTTTCTTTGTTTCTTTCTTTTTTTCTTTGTTTCTTTGTTTGTTTCTTTCTTTGTTTCTTTGTTTGTTTCTTTCTTTGTTTCTTTCTTTGTTTCTTTGTTTCTTTCTTTCTTTCTTTCTTTCTTTCTTTCTTTCTTTCTTTCTTTCTTTCTTTCTTCCTTCTGCAAAATGGTTGCCAAGTGCCTTACCAATAGGCCCGAATAGGCACAGTGAGTCTGTGGTACCTGTGTAACGGATGGTACCGCGAAGTGCAGTCACGATGAACTTCAGATGTGTGAAGTGGCTGGGGTGAGTAGCGGTGCTATGGGTTAAACTCACTCTCATCCTCAAAAGACACATTACAAAGCAGTGAATTCACCTCTTGGTATAGCTGTCTGTGCTGTTGCCCGCGGCATGGGAGACCCGGGCATCGAAGTTTTAGGTGACGATATGACAACCGCTACACCTGTACACCAGGACCAATCACATCAGTGAGGAACAATCTATTTTAATGAGGGACCTGTCTGGACTCTGCACTATGGATACTATGGGGCTATCTCCCTTGATCAAGAGAGTGCATTTGACAAGGTAGATCATGGTTATTTATCTAAGAGAACTTTCTGAGAACTTTAAAGCTGCAGTAGGCAACTTCTGAAAAATGAGCATGAGTGAGTTTGCCTGCCCAGCAGAAATACAGCAAGCTCTGCATCACTTTTCACGTGATGGTGGTCTTAGTTTTTCAATGGGACCCTGGGGACACCACTTGGCTGTCCAAAAACACGTGATTGGCCAAAAGCATCAGCTCCCTGCATCAGCAACCAATCACATGTCTTTGGCCTGCTGCCGAGGGCTGTTCCTGGGGTCGCATGTTGCCCTGGAACACCATCGGACAACCATCACGCTCCTCGTCAAAAAAAGTACACACAATGTGCAAAACCACCTGCCGATCAGAGGTAAATTCAGCTTCAAAATGGTATATGGTGCATTTATGTAACGCTTTTATCCAAAGCGCTTTACAATTTGTTACTCACATTTTACACATTCACACACTGACGGCGGAGGCAACCATGCAAGGTGCCAACCTGCTCATCGGGAGCAGTTAGGAGTTAAGTGTCTTGCTCAAGGACACTTCGACACGCTGCCCGGGTGGGGGAGTGGGAATCGAACCGGGAACCTCCGGATTACCAGACGACTGCTCTACCTCCCGAGCCACTGTTGCCCCTGGCTTCAAGATGTTGGTGCCTCTGGAAGTCTGTGTAAAACCTTTGTTGCGCGTGCATGGCCTTGGAAAGTGACGCATAGCTTACTATATTTGTGCTGGGCAGGTAAACTCACTATTTCTTTAAATTTTTTTATTATGTTTTTGGTAGATTTTTATTTGTTTGTACTACTGGGCAGTCCGGTAGAGAGAGAGAGAAGAAGAAGAATGGGAGACAGAGCGGGGGGAAGACATTCGGCAAAGGACGCCGGGTCCGGGAATCGAACCCGGGTCGGCCGATTGGCGACGCAGCGTGTTACATGGGTCGCCACTTGGGTGCCTGGAAACTCACTGTTTCAATTTAAATCTGGTGCTCAATGTAACATCCTTAAGACTGGAATAACATCCTCTAAGACTAACGTAGCATCCTTAAGACATCCTTCAGGGAGCTCCTGAGTTTCCCTCTGTGGAGGTGACCGCCCAGACTGGGGATTGGCGACATGGACATGTTGCCGCTCCAAGCCTGGCGCGGTGTGAGGAGGTAAAGAGGGAGGTGTTGTATGTTGACTGGTAAAAGTTCTGCAGGACGTTCAGGTAGGGCAGAGTGTGGCTTCCCTCCATCCAACTCTCTATCACACCCTCTGTCCCCTCCCTCCCTCCCTCCCTCCTTCCATCTCTCCTTCCCTCCCTCCCTCCCTCCATCCTTCCTCCCTCCCTCCCTCACTCCATCTAAATACAAATTCAAATTCAAATAGGCTTTATTGGCATGAAATATTAACATACTTATTGCCAAAGCAAGTTCAACATACAAACAATAACATATATATTAAGCAATAAAATATCATAATATTAGTAATAACAGTAAGGACAATCAACAAGAAACATATTAATTTACAAAATAGTCACTCGATCGGGTAGTCATTTTTCAAGTGTGGCCACTCAGATACATTTACAGGGCTTGTTCTCGTATTTTGTGACAACCGTCTACATATTTTGCAGCTAATGCTGTACACTGACTTTTCTCCCCACACATGTATAGCAGCTTTTGGTGATCAGTGAGATGGATAAACTGTGCGTCAATTTTGTTTATTTTATCAAAGAAGACTTCTCTTAGATCCTTGTATTTCTCACAGTATAGCAGGAAGTGAGGTTCTGTCTCAATGTCCCCCTGATGGCAAAGTGAATACAGCCTGGCCTCTCTGGGCAGCCAGTTCTGCCTGTGACGGCCTGTTTCAATGGCCAGACTATGTCCACTCATTCTGTACCGTGTCAATGTTTTTCTTAATTTTATCTCATTCACAGTAGTCATCCCCATCCATGGAAAATGAACCCGCCCATACCCATGCTGATTGGTCCTTGTGCAAGACTAGAAAGCGGGGATCTTTGATTAAACACCTGCTATCAGACGAATAGACAGTCAGATTTTTTTTTATTTTTACTTTGACTGTTTAGTACTTAAGTACATTTAAAAGTAGAAACTTTTTGACTTTTACTCAAGTGTGTTTTTAGCCAGATACTCTGACTTTTACTTGAGTACGATTTTGAGACGGTACCCATACTTTCACTTAAGTATCATTTCTGGGTACTTTTTACACCCCTGCTCCTCTCTTCTCTTCCTTCACATCACTCTCTTATCTTCCTCTTCTCAACATCTCTCTATCTCCATCTCACAGCCCTCTCGCGTGCCGCATCTCCGTGACTCTCCCTCCCTCTCTCTCTCTCTCTCTCTCTCTCTCTCTCTCTCTCTCTCTCTCTCTCTCTCTCTCTCTCTCTCTCTCTCTCTCTCTCTCTCTCTCTCTCTTCCTAAGAACTAAAACCCATCCCTTTCCTCTCCCTCACGTCTATACCTCCACCCCTTTCACTCTCTCTCCTCCACCTTTCCCATCTTCATCCCTTTTATCTCCTGTTCCTCTCCTCCCTCCCCCCATCCTCCTTTTCTCTCTCCTCTTATCCCCCTCTCTGCCACCACCCCCTCCGCCTCTCTCATCCCTCTCTTCCCCTGGTCTTGTCTCCATCTCTCCATTCCTCTCCTCCTTGTATCCCTTTTCTTTCAAACCCTCTTCCTTTCTCCCTCTCTCCCCTCCCCTGCTTCCAGGAGGAGCATGGTGGAGAGGAAGCGTTGCACCAGCAGAGAGTCTGTGACTGGGCCACTTTGTTTTGATAAATAATTAACCACCCCCGCCGTTGATTTAGCATCGCATGTAATGCTATATGGTGTGTGTGTGTGTGTGTGTGTGTGTGTGTGTGTGTGTGTGTGTGTGTGTGTGTGTGTGTGTGTGTGTGTGTGTGTGTGTGTGTGTGTGTGTGTGTGTGTGTGTGTGTGTGTGTGTGTGTGTAATACTTCAATATCCTTCTGGGGATATGGGCATCTGGCTCCCTTTCCTCTTCTCTCTCCTCTTCTCTCTTCTCCTCCTCCCCTCTCTTCTCCTCCCCCTCCTCTCTCTCTCCTCCACTCTCTCCTCCTCCTGGCTTGTCTCAAGCCATGCCTCTGGTGTGCACATCCTGGCATTAACATTTAAAATGATGCGATAGGAGGAGGAGAAAAGAGACCAAGGCGACCAAGACAGAGGAGAAGAGAGACAGAGTGAGGGAAGGAGAAAGAGAGGGGGGGAACACAGACAATGGGATTGCGAGTATAGAGAGAGAGAGAGAGAGAGAGAGAGAGAGAGAGAGAGAGAGAGAGAGAGAGAGAGAGAGAGAGAGAGAAGGGCAGCAGAGCACAGGCAAGGAGGAGCACAGACAAGGAGAGAGAGTGGGAAATTAGCATGTAGAGAGAGAGATCAAGAGAGGAGGTGGTGAAGAGGGAGAGATGGGTACAGGGAGAGAGAGAGAGAGAGAGAGAGAGAGAGAGAGAGAGAGAGGAGAGAGAGAAAGAGAGCATTAGATACCAGAGGCAAATGGCAGTGGTGACATTGGCACACCCATTAAAAAAAAAAAAAAACATGACTGGCTGTTGGACTAATGAGATCTTATGGAGGGAGAGAAAACACAGAAAACGACAGACGGGGTGGAGGGGAGGGAAGAGGAGGGTGAGGGTAGGGTGAGGAGGCGGGGTGCAAAGATGTAAAGGTCTGGTGTAATTTTGGGGTGGGGTTGTGTTGCTAGCATTGGCGCTGGCTGTCTCTCCGAGATATTGATCTCCAAGCTGTGGGGTGGGTAATTAGCACCGCGCCAAGTTTAAGCTCCGTCTGGGTTCCAGCACGAAGGTGGATGGAGGCTGTCGGATCTGCCCCTGCCCTGTCCCCCTGCATCTGCATGTCTGTCCCCGTCCCCATCTGTGTGTCTAGTTAATCCTCCACCGACTCTGCCTCTCTGTTCACATCTGCCTGTTGGAGTTCATATCCTTCTGTCTGCCTGAAAATAGAAAGATTCTGTCATAAACGGCATTTATTGGAATATTCTCAAATACACTAGACACATTGTCATTTGTCTGTGAGAGAAAACGGGGTTTATTCAATGTATGTGATGTATAGATTGGGGGGACCACAGCTAAAATGGTAGATCGAAATGTGCATGGAAGCAGGAGACGGTGATAGAACGGTGACCAGTGGATTGAATACACTGCCAGCGAGGGTGTTTTGTTTTGCATTCCTTAGAAGAACACAGATAAGAGTGTACTGTAGGCCCAGGAGGGAGAGAGGTTCATCTTAATGAAAGTTTAATGGTGTTAAAGGTTTAAGCAGTTGTCATGACAACACGTCGCATGACAACCAGAAGGCGGGGCCGTCGTTGCGACGACGAACATCTATGAGTCGAACGGTGTTTCCGGGTGTAAGGCAGACTAAAATCTGACTGAGACTAGGAGGGAAGGAACCAGGAGAGACTCTTTCTCCTCCACCACGGAGGGGGGGGGGGAGGGAGAATGCCACATCATCATTACAGTAGCTTCGGCTAACGCGAGGAGGGTTAGGCTAACGAACAGGCCTGAACACTATTGGACTGAATCACAAAAGGACGATAGACAAACACACCGAAAGATCATTAGAATAGACTCTTCAAGGACGATACAATTTGATAACATCTGATAACATCTCAAGTTTCTTTAATAGTTGTCATACAGAAGTACAGATTATGAGGTTCTGTTTAGAGCAATAAAACAACGCTTCTCCTCATAAGGTATTTCACGGTGTCGAAGTGTCGAATTCTTACAGAGGGTGGAGAATTATTATGGTTTATGGATTGCACTAACGGGGGGAGATAAGGATCTTATCTACCAGTATCGGAGACGTCAGGACCATTAAAAGTACACAACGCAGAGGAATTGGATGGAGGGCCAAACAGACGAAGACGTGATACTGGCCAGTTTGATCAGAATCTTACAGTTGATGCCGTTGGGACCCGGATTTGCAAGAGATTAAAACAACGGGAACAGTTGGTTGTTGATGACAGCCGGATCGGCAAGAGATAAGAACAACGGATAAAGACTTTTTCAATAATGGGGCGACAGTGGACAACAGTCATCAATGTGTGGGAGAATCATGATCGAAGCAAGGCCGGCCAGCCCTGGGAGAGAGCGTCGAGTCGAGCGGTCATGAGGCGAACCAGCGCTGTAGGGGAAACAGCGCTCCGATCAAAAATGTGAGTTCACTGTGCACACGGTTGTTTTGATCTTTTAAGCCAAATAAAAACGAACAGATAGTGAATCCGTAAACGTAAACATTTCTAGTTCGACAGAGAGAATGCCAGCTGTAATAATATGAGCAGAGAGCCATGGTGAAAATCGAGGGTGTTATCTACAGAGAATGAAAAGCAAACGAGGCAGGCTGCACAGTTTTGGTTTAAGGAGGGTAAATGCGAGATGAGGAAAGGGGGGGGGGGCGCTTGAATCAGATCGAAAAATTGTTGATGGCGGGACTGTTTTCATAACAGAAGGAAAGTCGAAAGGAGATTGTACCAGTGTGTATTATGTCCGATAAGCAAGAGTTTAGTCCGGGAGAAGCGTCCCCTGATATGGAGGAAAACAGCAGTGTTTTTAGGCCTTGGAAGGAAGGGCAGCGTTTGTTTGTTTGAGAGAGTAGCCATTATGAGCGAGTCAAGATGGCCGCAAAAGGGACCACAAGGAGATAACAAAGGATAAAGAACCAGGAAGTGACACGTCAACTAAACCACCATGGAGGAGGAGTAGGTCGCCACCTAGTGGCGGAGGGGGGGTAGTGCTGGGGAGTTTTCATTACCCATAGGGGAATATTTAGATATAGGCCTGTACGACCATCTAGTGGCGGAGTGGGGGAGTGATTCAATAGTCAATCTAATGAGCACAGAGAGTGGATTATTATTATAATAATAATATTAGATATAGAGTTTAATTATACAATGGATTAAATAAGAATTGCACAGAAAGATGGTGCAGTTATTAGAATGGGTTAATTATGGAATTAAAGAGGGAGTTTGAATTCCAGTGGGGCCTTCTCACACCTAATAAATAGGCAGAGTCTTGAGGGGACACGTCACCAGAAAGAACTGGCGCGCGCTGGGGGTCACCCGTGGGACAAACGTAGAGCGCCGAGTGGGTATCGTTTAGCTGCTGGTGTCACGCCGGAAGACAACAAAACAGGGAACAGCCCTGTAGGATTAGATATGGGTGTTGAGAAGGTGGGGGACTAATAGAGAACAAATAGGGGCTTGCAGAGGAAAAAAAATATATAGAGAACGAGCTGCAGGCCCAAAGCCATGGTAGACTAATAGCAAAACAAGGGAAGTCGAATGGACAGACGACTGCCGGTGTTGTGTTTCTGCTTTCAAGGGGGGAATGACACCGACAGCGATGGAGATGACCAGGAGGACAGACTGGAGGAGGAGGAAGCCGCAGGGGCCAGGCACCGCAGCCTGGTACACAGATCCACGACGAGAGAGAGGAGACGGCGGCGATGGAGGAGCAGATGTGGAGAGGACAGCCAGAGACACTGAGCAGTAGCAGACCAGGGGAGACATTTTTGCCTAGGGGACCGCGCCCTGGGAGGGGGACCAGCTCAGGAAAGGAGCCGTCACTGAAAGGGGCCCTTGCCCTAGAAGACGGGACCGGCCCGAGATGGGAGGTGTACTGTAAGAGAGGGAAGGGAGCGCTCTGATTTGGACGTGGGGTACCTAGATAGGGGGCCGAAAGGTTTAGGTGTGTCGTCTGAAAAGTTGCAATCTGTGTTTTTCTCTGTCTCTCTCTCTCTCTCTCCTCCATGACCGTTGTTTATCCTTTCTGGTTTGGGTGTGATGCGGGTAATGGAAAACGAGGAAAAACAGCAGACGGCGGGGCCCTAATTGTTATGAGTCTATTTCTGGGTATAATTAATTGAAAAACCAAGTAGTCTGTTGATTCTGAAAGTTGATTGAGAATCAAAGGGGGGAATGAGAGAAAACGGGGTTTATTCAATGTATGTGATGTATAGATTGGGGGGACCACAGCTAAAATGGTAGATCGAAATGTGCATGGAAGCAGGAGACGGTGATAGAACGGTGACCAGTGGATTGAATACACTGCCAGCGAGGGTGTTTTGTTTTGCATTCCTTAGAAGAACACAGATAAGAGTGTACTGTAGGCCCAGGAGGGAGAGAGGTTCATCTTAATGAAAGTTTAATGGTGTTAAAGGTTTAAGCAGTTGTCATGACAACACGTCGCATGACAACCAGAAGGCGGGGCCGTCGTTGCGACGACGAACATCTATGTGTCGAACGGTGTTTCCGGGTGTAAGGCAGACTAAAATCTGACTGAGACTAGGAGGGAAGGAACCAGGAGAGACTCTTCCTCCTCCACCACGGAGGGGGCGGAGGGAGAATGCCACATCATCATTACAGTAGCTTCGGCTAACGCGAGGAGGGTTAGGCTAACGAACAGGCCTGAACACTATTGGACTGAATCACAAAAGGACGATAGACGAACACACCGAAAGATCATTAGAATAGACTCTTCAAGGACGATACAATTTGATAACATCTGATAACATCTCAAGTTTCTTTAATAGTTGTCATACAGAAGTACAGATTATGAGGTTCTGTTTAGAGCAATAAAACAACGCTTCTCCTCATAAGGTATTTCACGGTGTCGAAGTGTCGAATTCTTACAGAGGGTGGAGAATTATTATGGTTTATGGATTGCACTAACGGGGGGAGATAAGGATCTTATCTACCAGTATCGGAGACGTCAGGACCATTAAAAGTACACAACGCAGAGGAATTGGATGGAGGGCCAAACAGACGAAGACGTGATACTGGCCAGTTTGATCAGAATCTTACAGTTGATGCCGTTGGGACCCGGATTTGCAAGAGATTAAAACAACGGGAACAGTTGGTTGTTGATGACAGCCGGATCGGCAAGAGATAAGAACAACGGATAAAGACTTTTTCAATAATGGGGCGACAGTGGACAACAGTCATCAATGTGTGGGAGAATCATGATCGAAGCAAGGCCGGCCAGCCCTGGGAGAGAGCGTCGAGTCGAGCGGTCATGAGGCGAACCAGCGCTGTAGGGGAAACAGCGCTCCGATCAAAAATGTGAGTTCACTGTGCACACGGTTGTTTTGATCTTTTAAGCCAAATAAAAACGAACAGATAGTGAATCCGTAAACGTAAACATTTCTAGTTCGACAGAGAGAATGCCAGCTGTAATAATATGAGCAGAGAGCCATGGTGAAAATCGAGGGTGTTATCTACAGAGAATGAAAAGCAAACGAGGCAGGCTGCACAGTTTTGGTTTAAGGAGGGTAAATGCGAGATGAGGAAAGGGGGGGGGGGGCGCTTGAATCAGATCGAAAAATTGTTGATGGCGGGACTGTTTTCATAACAGAAGGAAAGTCGAAAGGAGATTGTACCAGTGTGTATTATGTCCGATAAGCAAGAGTTTAGTCCGGGAGAAGCGTCCCCTGATATGGAGGAAAACAGCAGTGTTTTTAGGCCTTGGAAGGAAGGGCAGCGTTTGTTTGTTTGAGAGAGTAGCCATTATGAGCGAGTCAAGATGGCCGCAAAAGGGACCACGAGGAGATAACAAAGGATAAAGAACCAGGAAGTGACACGTCAACTAAACCACCATGGAGGAGGAGTAGGTCGCCACCTAGTGGCGGAGGGGGGGTAGTGCTGGGGAGTTTTCATTACCCATAGGGGAATATTTAGATATAGGCCTGTACGACCATCTAGTGGCGGAGTGGGGGAGTGATTCAATAGTCAATCTAATGAGCACAGAGAGTGGATTATTATTATAATAATAATATTAGATATAGAGTTTAATTATACAATGGATTAAATAAGAATTGCACAGAAAGATGGTGCAGTTATTAGAATGGGTTAATTATGGAATTAAAGAGGGAGTTTGAATTCCAGTGGGGCCTTCTCACACCTAATAAATAGGCAGAGTCTTGAGGGGACACGTCACCAGAAAGAACTGGCGCGCGCTGGGGGTCACCCGTGGGACAAACGTAGAGCGCCGAGTGGGTATTGTTTAGCTGCTGGTGTCACGCCGGAAGACAACAAAACAGGGAACAGCCCTGTAGGATTAGATATGGGTGTTGAGAAGGTGGGGGACTAATAGAGAACAAATAGGGGCTTGCAGAGGAAAAAAAATATATAGAGAACGAGCTGCAGGCCCAAAGCCATGGTAGACTAATAGCAAAACAAGGGAAGTCGAATGGACAGACGACTGCCGGTGTTGTGTTTCTGCTTTCAAGGGGGGAATGACACCGACAGCGATGGAGATGACCAGGAGGACAGACTGGAGGAGGAGGAAGCCGCAGGGGCCAGGCACCGCAGCCTGGTACACAGATCCACGACGAGAGAGAGGAGACGGCGGCGGTGGAGGAGCAGATGTGGAGAGGACAGCCAGAGACACTGAGCAGTAGCAGACCAGGGGAGACATTTTTGCCTAGGGGACCGCGCCCTGGGAGGGGGACCAGCTCAGGAAAGGAGCCGTCACTGAAAGGGGCCCTTGCCCTAGAAGACGGGACCGGCCCGAGATGGGAGGTGTACTGTAAGAGAGGGAAGGGAGCGCTCTGATTTGGACGTGGGGTACCTAGATAGGGGGCCGAAAGGTTTAGGTGTGTCGTCTGAAAAGTTGCAATCTGTGTTTTTCTCTGTAGTTATTATGTGCAGTTATTAGAATGGGTTAATTATGGAATTAAAGAGGGAGTTTGAATTCCAGTGGGGCCTTCTCACACCTAATAAATAGGCAGAGTCTTGAGGGGACACGTCACCAGAAAGAACTGGCGCGCGCTGGGGGTCACCCGTGGGACAAACGTAGAGCGCCGAGTGGGTATCGTTTAGCTGCTGGTGTCACGCCGGAAGACAACAAAACAGGGAACAGCCCTGTAGGATTAGATATGGGTGTTGAGAAGGTGGGGGACTAATAGAGAACAAATAGGGGCTTGCAGAGGAAAAAAAATATATAGAGAACGAGCTGCAGGCCCAAAGCCATGGTAGACTAATAGCAAAACAAGGGAAGTCGAATGGACAGACGACTGCCGGTGTTGTGTTTCTGCTTTCAAGGGGGGAATGACACCGACAGCGATGGAGATGACCAGGAGGACAGACTGGAGGAGGAGGAAGCCGCAGGGGCCAGGCACCGCAGCCTGGTACACAGATCCACGACGAGAGAGAGGAGACGGCGGCGGTGGAGGAGCAGATGTGGAGAGGACAGCCAGAGACACTGAGCAGTAGCAGACCAGGGGAGACATTTTTGCCTAGGGGACCGCGCCCTGGGAGGGGGACCAGCTCAGGAAAGGAGCCGTCACTGAAAGGGGCCCTTGCCCTAGAAGACGGGACCGGCCCGAGATGGGAGGTGTACTGTAAGAGAGGGAAGGGAGCGCTCTGATTTGGACGTGGGGTACCTAGATAGGGGGCCGAAAGGTTTAGGTGTGTCGTCTGAAAAGTTGCAATCTGTGTTTTTCTCTGTCTCTCTCTCTCTCTCTCCTCCATGACCGTTGTTTATCCTTTCTGGTTTGGGTGTGATGCGGGTAATGGAAAACGAGGAAAAACAGCAGACGGCGGGGCCCTAATTGTTATGAGTCTATTTTTGGGTATAATTAATTGAAAAACCAAGTAGTCTGTTGATTCTGAAAGTTGATTGAGAATCAAAGGGGGGAATGAGAGAAAACGGGGTTTATTCAATGTATGTGATGTATAGATTGGGGGGACCACAGCTAAAATGGTAGATCGAAATGTGCATGGAAGCAGGAGACGGTGATAGAACGGTGACCAGTGGATTGAATACACTGCCAGCGAGGGTGTTTTGTTTTGCATTCCTTAGAAGAACACAGATAAGAGTGTACTGTAGGCCCAGGAGGGAGAGAGGTTCATCTTAATGAAAGTTTAATGGTGTTAAAGGTTTAAGCAGTTGTCATGACAACACGTCGCATGACAACCAGAAGGCGGGGCCGTCGTTGCGACGACGAACATCTATGAGTCGAACGGTGTTTCCGGGTGTAAGGCAGACTAAAATCTGACTGAGACTAGGAGGGAAGGAACCAGGAGAGACTCTTCCTCCTCCACCACGGAGGGGGGGGGAAGGGAGAATGCCACATCATCATTACAGTAGCTTCGGCTAACGCGAGGAGGGTTAGGCTAACGAACAGGCCTGAACACTATTGGACTGAATCACAAAAGGACGATAGACGAACACACCGAAAGATCATTAGAATAGACTCTTCAAGGACGATACAATTTGATAACATCTGATAACATCTGATTATGAGGTTCTGTTTAGAGCAATAAAACAACGCTTCTCCTCATAAGGTATTTCACGGTGTCTAAGTGTCGAATTCTTACAGAGGGTGGAGAATTATTATGGTTTATGGATTGCACTAACGGGGGGAGATAAGGATCTTATCTACCAGTATCGGAGACGTCAGGACCATTAAAAGTACACAACGCAGAGGAATTGGATGGAGGGCCAAACAGACGAAGACGTGATACTGGCCAGTTTGATCAGAATCTTACATCTGCCTATTTATGAATTGTTTTCAAATAAACACTATATTATCGATAGTATATGTGTACTTATGCACGCTATAGAAGCGAGCTGAGAAATCGATTCTCTTATTTCCTCAACAGCCATTGATCCATTTGACTGTCTGCTTGTCCCTATATATATATATATATATATATATATATATATATATATATATATATATATATATATATATATATATATATATATATATATATATATATATATATATATATATTAAACTAGATAGGACTCGTGCACATCTGGTTGGACCCCGACTGGAGGTGCAGGTCAGCGCAAGAGAGATAAATAAACTAAAAGGAGAAAAACCTTCAAAGGAAAGAAGGGACCGCACACTCCACAGGACTCGTTTTTGCTTATTTATTGTTTGCACAACGCGTTTCGCTGTCGCTTCCTCAGGTGCTATGAGGACCTGAGGAAGCGACAGCGAAACGCGTTGTGCAAACAATAAATAAGCAAAAACGAGTCCTGTGGAGTGTGCGGTCCCTTCTTTCCTTTGAAGGTTTTTCTCCTTTTAGTTTATATATATATATATATATATATATATATATATATATATATATATATATATATATATCTATCTATCTATCTATCTATCTATCTATCTATCTATCTATCTATCTATCTATCTATCTATCTATCTATCTATCTATCTATCTATCTATCTATCTATCTATCTATCTATCTATCTATCTATCTATCTATCTATCTATGTTTGTATCCTTCCTCTTAACCAGGTGTGGCAGAGGAGTGTGTAGTGAGCAGTGATGCCAGTAACTAACTAGTTACTGTAATCTGATAACTTTTTTCAGTAAATAGTAATCTAATTTGTTACTTTTTACAAGCCAGTAATCTGATTACAGTTACTTTTCCAAGTGGCTGTGAGTTACTATTTAGTTACTATCTCATAATGCTGATGATAAGAGAGCCAGGGGTACAGTCAGCTAGACCGGAGTATGGCTGATGACGTCTCATGATGACCTGTCTGAGCAGCCAATCATGATTTATGACATATGCACTTTCAATAAAGCATTATTTAAAAAAAAAACTGTTGTCATTCTTGTGGCAGCAGCAGGGGGGACGACGACGACTTCGTAACCTAGTTACTTTCAAAGTAATCAAGTAATCAGTAAAGTAACTAGATTACTTTTTAAAGGAGTAATCAGTAATCAGTAACCAGATTATTTTTACAAGTAATCTGTGGCATCACTGGTAGTGAGTGTACAGTTACAGCTGGTGCATGCCTGTTTTGCGGAAGTCAGGCCATTTCAAAGTAAAAGCTCAACTCAGATTTCGACTCTTGTGAAACTCGAAGAATGTAAGTCTAGTGCAGAGGGGGCACGGTGGTGTAGTGGTTAACACTGTCGCCTTACAGCTACAATGGTGGTGTAGTGGTTAACACTGTCGCCTTACAGCTAGAATGGTGGTGTAGTGGTTAACACTGTCGCCTTACAGCTAGAATGGTGGTGTAGTGGTTAACACTGTCGCCTTACAGCTAGAATGGTGGTGTAGTGGTTAACACTGTCACCTTACAGCTAGAGTTTGATTCCCGCTTGGGGACCAGGTCGCCGCATTGCTACTGTAGGTACCCAGATGGGGTATGTCCTGTTCTGTGTGGAGTTTGCATGTTCTCCCCGTGCTCGCAAGGGTTTCCCTCCCAATAAGATAAACACAATGGAAAAACATGCAGAACAGATCACTAATGCTGTCGTGTCCCTGACGAAGACGGACAGGATCACTTGGATTCGTCCCCGGGCACGGCCCACGCCGCAGCCCATGTCTTCTCCCGGCTGCCCTTGGGGGGAAGGACGATGGGACGGGTCAAGTGCAGAGAGACATTTCATCGGCGACTCAATGCATGTGTTGTGTATGTGTGTGTGTGTGTGTAGCTATTGGTAATGGACTGCTGCCAGTGCTTTTTTAAATGGAGATGCTAAAGGTGTGTGTTAACTCAACTAATGCAGATGTTGTTGTTTTATCAGAAACATGGCTGAAAAAAATCGGTTCAGGACAAAGATATTTGCATAAATGGTTACAATGTTTTCCGCTCTGATCGTCTCAATAAACAAGGAGGAGGTGTGGCTACAGTATACTGTATATGTCAAAGGCAAATTTTATGTGAGGGTAGTGCTCTCAGAATGATATAGTAAACAACTTGAGTTCTTAGCGCTAAACCTTGAAATATCCAAAGATCTCCATGTCATGGTGGTTGGGTGTTACAGACTGCCTTCTGCAAGTAGTGATGCGTTGCCCACAATTGTTAACAAAGTTGCAGTACAATGAGATTGTCATATTGGGTGATTTTAATTGGGACTGGTTGAAGCCAGCATCGGATGCTTTTAAAGTACAATTGTGCAATTGTACGCAATTAATCAATTCTCCCACAAGACCAAATCCTAAATGTCATTGCTCATTGATCTAGTCCTGACAAATGTCCCTTTTAAATATCCTGCTATCGGTGTGTGTTTTCAAATCAAGGTGTAATAGCTGTAGTCAGAGATACTAAGATTCCAAAGTGCAAAGGGATAACCCCTGGTACACAGCGGCGCTCTCAAACCTGCTGAGACAACAGAGACAACAGAGACAACTGCTGACTGGCTTCTGTTTAGACTACTTAGAAATACCTCTGCTCTCAGAAAAACCAAGGCTGGGTGTAACTGAGGGGTACAATTCCCTGACTGTATTGATAAGTATGGTATTATTAAACCACTACCGCTTGTACTTTAACTTCTGGCCATCCAGTACATGATATAGATATGATGAACACTTTCCCACCTGATGAAACGAAGTCCACACAAATGTATAAATCGAATATTTTATATAGCAAAGGGTATATACAACGTTCACTTAATGACATTTATGATTTGAAATGCACTTGTAAGGCAAATGAGTATTCGTAGGTAAATCAACATTGAATGTCCAATCTCTGGTTACGCAGGGAGCAAATATACAACCTGGTTCTTTAGGGAACTATAGCGATGGTACTTAAATGATTATAGCTGGATACACTAAAGGGGGGGGGGGTCCCGCTGGTTGTAAGACAGTAGGGGGGGGGGGGTTAGAAGAGCCGCTGGCGGTATCCCATCTGGCCGACGATTTCTTTGGAGAATTCAGAGTGCTGAACACGGTGCCCACAGAACCTCGGTCCGCAGATGAATACAGCTGGACCCTCTGGTGGACGGTAGCTGCCGGTCCACAACGAAGAGACGTGAGGCGACCTCACTTGGGGTAGAGCGCCGTCTCACCTGGACTCCTCTCGGGGGGGTAGTTCCAACACTCAGCAGTGTTGGCCGTTATCCATGGAATAATCAAAGCACCCAAAGCATGTAGATAATCCAAGCCGTGGAAGGCTCGCCGTCGTCCGGGTAAAGTAATCCAATGTACAGGTCCACTCGTCCTGGCCCGGAGCTCCTCGGATGCAAGCACCACACGTGGTCTGCCCAGCCTGGTTAAGACTCCAGATAACGTCAGGAACGATGGGGGTACTGCTCACTTTATAACTCTAACCGAACGATGCACCATACATAATAGACTATTATTAACTTAATAGAAATACGTCCAACTCGACGGTATAGTGCCAAACTATGACAATTCAACTATTAATCCACACGATGTCTCAATGCCTATTCTGAGGCCAAGTAGGCCTTACTACACCACACGTGCGTCGTGGGTGAGGCTTCACGTCTGTTACTAGGTTGGAGGGTAAAGGACTAATGGACTAAAAGAAAGTTCTACTTTACTTGCGCCATATATATATGCGCTGTGAACAAATAGTACCATTCGTATTTCGCCAGACGTATTCCTACGCGGAACCGGGCTTGTAACGACATGTTGGTCGGCACGATTGAACTTGAACCAAGGGGCTTGGCTGCTGGCGCCAGGTTCTCGTCCAATGGTAGAATGAAACTATTATGGGCTGTTAGTAGACTAAAGGGATATTCAGTGCATATTGTACAAGGAATATACAGGGGATATCAAACGATATACAAATACTATTAAATATATATCCATAAATAAAAATATATATTCGGTTTAATCTGATCCTTCACAACAGCCGCCCCCTAATTAGTCCCACCTAATTAGCTAAGCAGAGACAGATTAACCGCACTGTCTACCACTCAAGGTCCGCTGTAAGGGTCAGTCAACTCACAAAGTCATGGGGTCATGGTCGTCATCGATAGTGTCTGGGAGTCTGGGCAGTTCTATTAGCCTCGCCACGGGTCGTGTGTAAGTTCGCCCTTGGACGAGCACTTCAGCTGCTCGGACCTTGCCATCGGCACCGGTGATCACTTTGCTTACGCGGCCAGCCGGCCACATAGCTCTGGGTAGTGACTGGTCGACAATCATGACGACTGTTCCTTCTGTCAAATTGTCTCTCTCTTTTACCCACTTCTGGCGGGTCTGTAGAGACGGTAGGTAGTGGAGTAGGAAGCTGTTCCAAAACTTGTCAGCCAGTACTTGACTGTACCTCCACATTCTTCGGCCGTTCGCTTCTTCAGGCCTGTACATTGTCTGGGGTAGCGCGGGGTCCAGCCGCCCCATTAAGAGTGTGTTGGGGGTGACTGGGTCGACATCTGCTACATCACTGGAGACGTAGCCGAGGGGCTTGGAGTTCAATACTCCCTCGATCTCCGTGAGGACTGTCATTAGGACTTCCTCCGCCACAGTCTGGGCCCCAAGCACGGCGTACAGGGCTGTCTTTATAGAACGTACTTCTCGTTCCCAGGTTCCACCGAAGTGGGGTGCGTTCGGGGGATTAAACTGGAAGTCAATCTGGGATGGAGCGAGGTGGGTCTTAAGTTCTGGGCCCATAGCTTGGAAGCTCTCTCTCAGCTCTCTTTCTCCGCCTTTGAAGTTTGTCCCGTGATCAGACAACAATGTAGACGGTTTTCCTTTCCGTGATGTGAATCTTCGGAAGGCCATAATGAATGAGTCTGTGCTCATGGTCGGAAGGAGTTCGATATGGATCGCTCTGGTGGTCATGCATTTGAATACAATACCCCACCGCTTCTCGGTTCCTCTTCCTCTCTTTATATACAACGGGCCAAAACAGTCCATGCCTGTGGAGTGGAATGGCTTGTCGCCGAGTCGGAGGCGACAGGGAGGTAAGTCAGCCATCCGGGGTATGCTGGGCTACGCGCGCCACTTTCGGCAGTCTAGACAGGTTCGCTGGAAGCGTCGCACCGCTTCTCTTCCTTGAAGTATCCAATAGCGACGTCTGATCTCCGCGAAGACTCTCTCTGCTCCTGCGTGGTGTACATCCTCGTCGTATTTCTTTATGATCAGCTCTGTGACCTTGTGTCGGCTGTTCAAGACTATCGGGTACTTAATGTCATCCGGTAGATCGGGGGCTCTCCGCAGGCGACCACCCACTCTGATGAGATTATGGGCGTCGCTCTCGGGTGCCAGGTGGAGCAGTCTGCTGTCTGATGGGACGGGCTTTCCTCCCTGTAGACAGTCTAGCTCATCGGGGAACGAGTCTCTCTGGGCTCGTTGTAGTAGAAGAAGTTCTGCTTCTTCGTAGTCAGCTGCTGAAATGTCAGTGGTGGACTGAATCTCTGGGTGGTGCCACAGGAATGTCTTTAGCTGCGCACTCTGTAGGGTAATGCAGTCATCTATGTTGGGGTCTGTGGAGGCGACTGTGCTCAGTCCACAGAACATAGGTTTCTTGTTCTCAGCCTCCTCTTTACTTGCTTCCCGTGGGGTGGGCGTAGGCCACTCTTCTTCCGGGAGCTTGAGGAATTCTGGTCCGTCACTGTAGATGTTGCGACGGGTGAGGTCATCCAGGGACATTCCCCGGGTGATGACGTCAGCTGGGTTGTGTTTGGTGTCCACGTACCGCCAGCTCGCTGATTCTGTTAACTCTTGAATCTCGGTGACTCTGACTCCCACGAAGACTTTGTATCTGCATGAATCAGACTTGATCCATGTGAGTACTGTCGTGGAATCTGACCACAAGATTGTTCTGTGCACTGGAATGGTGAGTTCACGTTGGATTAACGTGGCTAGATGCGCTCCTGCTAGGGCTGCGCAGAGCTCTAGACGCGGGATAGATTGTTGCTTTCGTGGGGCTATTCTTGAGCGAGCCAGGATGAAAGCAGTGTGTATCTCTCCTCCCTTCTCTTGGGCACGCAAGTAGGCCACCGATCCATAGGCTACTTCGGAGGCGTCGCTGAAGACGTGTAGATCCATCTTGCATGTCTCTGGCCTCACCGTGGGTGGGAAGTAGCTGCGGCGTATATTGACGCCTGGGAGTGAGCGGAGTTCCGTCTCCCACTCTCTCCATGTGGAGGCAAGGTGTGCAGGTATTGGGTCGTCCCAGCCCTGGTCCTTGTCCCATAGTGCTCGTACAATCATCTTTGCCCTGGTGGTGTAAGGTAGAATACATCCCAACGGGTCATATTGTCTGGCGAGTGTTCTGTACACACTCCGTCTGGTGGTCGGTATCGCCGTCGACCCTCCCTGCTCTGGGCTTCTCCTGGGATGGTCGCCATCCAGGTCTCGCTGCTGGCAGCCTTGTCCGCGGGGGAGAGGCTGCGCAATACGTGCGGGTCACTGCTGGCCCACTGCCTGAGATCAAAGCCGCCTTTGATCAGGGAGGCGCGTAGCTTGATTAGGAGAGCCTCGGCTTCTTCTTGAGTCGAAACGCTTTGTAAACAGTTGTCCACGTAGAAACTGTTCTTCACACTGTGTCGGACCTCTTCATCTGCTGCTGGGTCCTCTGCGACGTGTTTCTGTAGTGCAAATGTAGCACAGCACGGGCTGCATGTGGTTCCGAAGGGGAGTACTTCCCACTGGTAGATGGCTGGGTTCTCATCTCCGATCCTCTCTCTCCATAGGAACCGCAGCAGGGGCTTGTCCTCCTCCACTAGTCTCACCTGCAGGAACATCCCTTTGATATCCCCGCTGATAGCCACCTTGTCCTGGCGGAAGCGCAGTAGCACGCCCAGTAGGGAGGGGCCGAGTGTGGGGCCGGGCAAGAGCTCTTTATTCAGATTTTGGGATCCGATCTGGTAGCTGCAGTTAAACACAATGCGATCCTTGCCGTTGTGGTGGACCTTGTGGTGCGGCACGTACCATGATTCGGTCGTCTGATCGGCCTCTTTAATGTCAATCTTTGTCACGTGTCCCGCTGTGATTAGCTTCTCAATCTCAGCGCGGTACACACTCTCTTGAGCGGGGTCTTTGGCTAGGCGCCGCTCTGTGTTCAATAGATACCGCTCCGTGGCGTCTTTCTTTGCGTGAAAGGTGGGCATTCCCTCTCGCCTCAGGAGTGGAGTTGCGTATCTCATCACTCCGCCGACTGTGACTCTCTTTGTCCCTTGCTCGAGTAGGTTGATGGCGTAAATGTCTTCTTTAGGACGAATATCTTTCTTTTCGTTCTTAAAGGGCATTGTCTCTAGTGTCCATAGCCTCTCGACATGCTGCAGGAGAGTGGTGTCTTCTCCTGTTACTGTCGTGGAGTATATCTAGATGGGCTCCGTCACACCGACTGCACCTTTTCTTTAGGCGGCATTCGGCTGCCATGTGACTGCGCGCACATCGGTAACAGCGCCTGTTGGACTTTATCCATTGACTCACTTCTTCTGCATTCATCTTTGTGAACAGGTCACATTGTGACAGCCAGTGTTCCTTCTCGCAGTAGGGGCACACCATCTTCCACTTCTCTTTTCTCGAGGGGGTACTGTGGCTCTTACTGCTCGGTACTGACTCTGATTGGTGCATGACAGTCACCGATCTTCTTCCATCGTTTATTCTCCTGGGTCCCTCTCTGGAGCTTGGCGTGCTCCGCACGAACGTATCCAGTCGTAAGCTGCTGACTTCTCTCGCCAGGAAGTCGGCTAGATCGAGGAGGGATGGTTCGGGACCGTTAGGATCACGGTGGTCTCTCTGCCGCCTAAAACGCTCTTGTCTTGCGGGTGGCAGCTTCTCTAGAATCCTCTCGACGTTAGAGTTGGCGTATAGCTCATGCATGCCCTTTTCCCGTTGCGCTCCCAGCATCCCTACCAGGGACTGCACTTTGATTGACAGGTCGTCTAATGAGCGATTGTCTGTTGCTGGGGGTAGGCGATCAATATGCCTTATCTCTTGGATTACGTAATCCCATATACGTCCATATCTCTGGTCCAGCGCTGCTAGAGCCGCGGTGTATGGGGTCGTAGAGGTGGCATAGGCTAGCGCTATATTGTGCGCTTGCGGTACTTTCAGGTGCTTCAGTAATATTGCATACTTGTGACGTTCATCAACGACGTCCACCATCATTGTCTCTAAGCACATCCGGAGCTCCGTGTACTGTGCTCGATTCTCATAGGTGAAGTCTGGAAACGTCGGCGTGGCAATGTATGACGCCGTGGATGGCTGATACATCGGCGAGCGTTGGGGGAGAGACCTCCTAGGCGAGTCTCCTCTTGCGCCTCTCTGTGGGCTGGTACCGGCAGGGTACCATGGCCCGCTGGTCCAGGTGCTGTTCCTCGGGGCTGGTCGTGCGTCATGCTCACCCGTGAATAGAGTCGGGGGTCTGTAGCGCAGCGCCGCGGGGGTATAGCCTGGGCTGTACTGGACCTCCTGGTCCGGTGGAGTACTGTGCTGTCGTCGGGCTTGGTTCTCCTCCTCTCCCTCTTCTTCTTCTATCAGGTCCTCTAGATCCTGTAGTCGTTTATTTAGCTTCTCCGCAGTGTATGCCGCTCCCTCCTTGTAGCTGGGTCTCGCTTGGACCGGTCTGGGAAGGGGGTCTGCGGGGGGTATAGGCTTGGTCTGTTGGTCTTGCCATATTCTCTTCCGTCTGAAGGCGTCTCATCTCCAGGCGTATGCGCTCTTCTTCGCTCCGTTGCTGCGCTTGGAGTTGTTCGCGCTCGATAAGCATCTGTGCTTGGAGTCGATCGCGTTCACCCTGAAGTCGATCGCGTTCACCCTGAAGTCGATCGCGTTCGGTAGAGGCTGTCAGGCTGACGAGGAACGCCTGTTGTAGCATCCTCTCCGCTTCGCTGGGGGAAGACGGTTGTAGAGGTGAGCCGCTCCTGGGTGAGCCGCTCGTTGGGGAGTCCTGGAGCTCTATTTCCTCGGCGCTCTCCTCCTCTTCTTCCGTGCAGAGTTCTCTCTCTGTAGGGTTGTCTTCCTCCCGGGGCTGGTCGGGGACTACTTCTTCGGTATTGGCGGGGGGTAAAGGCATGTCAGCTCCCTCCTGGTCCCCACCGTGAGCTTGGTCAGTTACATTAGAACCCACTAGGGCCTCTGTGGTCGGGGAAACCTGGTCGTTAAGGTCAGACATAATTTTACTTTCTACTTTTACCGCGTTTACCGTTTGTCGAAGGCTAGGTAGTTGACTGACAGCGTAGTCCTCTAAGTACTGAGGTGGCTGTCGTCTGCGCTGCGGGCGTTCTACGTTAGGAGGACCGTTTCGTGGAGTGTTCATCATAGGCCATTTCAATATTAATAACACTATATTAATATTACACTAGTTACCCTCCGGCTCGAAGGACCAATTGTAACTGAGGGGTACAATTCCCTGACTGTATTGATAAGTATGGTATTATTAAACCACTACCGCTTGTACTTTAACTTCTGGCCATCCAGTACATGATATAGATATGATGAACACTTTCCCACCTGATGAAACGAAGTCCACACAAATGTATAAATCGAATATTTTATATAGCAAAGGGTATATACAACGTTCACTTAATGACATTTATGATTTGAAATGCACTTGTAAGGCAAATGAGTATTCGTAGGTAAATCAACATTGAATGTCCAATCTCTGGTTACGCAGGGAGCAAATATACAACCTGGTTCTTTAGGGAACTATAGCGATGGTACTTAAATGATTATAGCTGGATACACTAAAGGGGGGGGGGGGTCCCGCTGGTTGTAAGACAGTAGGGGGGGGGGGTTAGAAGAGCCGCTGGCGGTATCCCATCTGGCCGACGATTTCTTGGGAGAATTCAGAATGCTGAACACGGTGCCCACAGAACCTCGGTCTGCAGATGAATACAGCTGGACCCTCTGGTGGACGGTAGCTGCCGGTCCACAACGAAGAGACGTGAGGCGACCTCACTTGGGGTAGAGCGCCGTCTCACCTGGACTCCTCTCGGGGGGGTAGTTCCAACACTCAGCAGTGTTGGCCGTTATCCATGGAATAATCAAAGCACCCAAAGCATGTAGATAATCCAAGCCGTGGAAGGCTCGCCGTCGTCCGGGTAAAGTAATCCAATGTACAGGTCCACTCGTCCTGGCCCGGAGCTCCTCGGATGCAAGCACCACACGTGGTCTGCCCAGCCTGGTTAAGACTCCAGATAACGTCAGGAACGATGGGGGTACTGCTCACTTTATAACTCTAACCGAACGATGCACCATACATAATAGACTATTATTAACTTAATAGAAATACGTCCAACTCGACGGTATAGTGCCAAACTATGACAATTCAACTATTAATCCACACGATGTCTCAATGCCTATTCTGAGGCCAAGTAGGCCTTACTACACCACACGTGCGTCGTGGGTGAGGCTTCACGTCTGTTACTAGGTTGGAGGGTAAAGGACTAATGGACTAAAAGAAAGTTCTACTTTACTTGCGCCATATATATATGCGCTGTGAACAAATAGTACCATTCGTATTTCGCCAGACGTATTCCTACGCGGAACCGGGCTTGTAACGACATGTTGGTCGGCACGATTGAACTTGAACCAAGGGGCTTGGCTGCTGGCGCCAGGTTCTCGTCCAATGGTAGAATGAAACTATTATGGGCTGTTAGTAGACTAAAGGGATATTCAGTGCATATTGTACAAGGAATATACAGGGGATATCAAACGATATACAAATACTATTAAATATATATCCATAAATAAATATATATATTCGGTTTAATCTGATCCTTCACAACACTGGGTATTATCTCTCTGTAACTGCAGACAACTTAAATTACCCCCCAAAAATTCTGGAAGGTTGTTAGGATCTGCTTGTGATGACTCAGTTGAACTACCTAAATATATAGTAAAAAAAACTATGAAAATGTATCTGATAAGTCTGAAATGTTAAATTGTTTTAATCAACATTTTATTTCATCAGGGCTCCTGTTCGACTGTGGCACTCCCCCTAGAACCACTGGTAATGAATATGCAAATAAGGAAAGTACTCTGAACCACAGGTTTAGCTTTTATTTGTGTCTTTTTCTGTGCCTGAGGTTCACAAAGCCCTCATGACGCTGAACCCTAGAAAGCCAGCTGGCCCGGATCATCTGGAACATGGCTTTCTAAAATTTGCAGCAGATTTCATAGCTCAACCTTTAACAGATATTTTAACCTGACCTTGGTTACGAAGGAAATCCCAAAGATTTGGAAGGTGGCTTATGTTTTTTACCCCTTTCAAAAGGTGAAGACCCAACAGTGTTGAATAACTACAGACCTATCTCTTTTTTTTTTATCCACTTTTTCTCCCATTTTTCTATATTTTCTCCCATCCCAATTTCGTATCATCCAATTCAACCCTCCCCTGTCACGAACGCTGTTTCTTGCCTCCCACAAGCCGGCTGCAATGTGGACTAAGTCATACATAGCACAAGTCCCCTCCGGTACTTGAGGTAACAGCAGTCGCATCTTTTCACCTGCGCAGCTCGATCTCTCAGTGGCCAGGCTCACGCTGCCCCCGACACTTCCTGATTCTACTGCGCAGGCGCACCAACCGACCTGTAGGAGTCGCTGTCCACAACGCCCGATCCCCACCCATCAGTTTCCCACCCCCTAATACGGCCAATGTGTATTAGTATGGACGACCAGCTAAACTGAAAGCAAATGTGGAGCGCTGGGCTCGAACAGGCAAGCCCAGCGTCTCCAGATTTCGTGGCGAGCACCTTGCCCACTACGCCACGTAGTCGCCCTGCAACTACAGACCTATCTCTAAACTTTCTGTATTGGCCAAAGTGCTGGAGTCTCTGGTTAGTGAACAGGTAAAAAACTACCTGTACAGTCATTCATACAGCCATCAGTCCGGGTTTAGAAAATAACACAGCACGGTCACTGCCACTATGAAAGTTGTAAATTACATCTCAAAGACCTTAGACAGTAAGAAACGGTGTGTGGCTCTTTTTATTGATTTGTCCAAAGCATTGGTTGATCCCACATTTTTATTCTGATCTTGGAAAGAAGGCTATTGAGGTTTCTGCTCAATAGCCTGCAAGACGAGCTTAAACTACATATTCACATTAACATATGATGAAGACCATGGAACCTGAGACCATAGGAAACTGTAATTGTTTTAATTGACAGAGCACATTTTCTTTCCTTGGAACTATAATGTGTCTAAAACCATGAGCTCACTTGAATGTTTTAATGTTTGTTTTTGTCTGAAACAAATGTGTTTTTTCTGTCCATCTTGGCCAGGGCACTCTTGTAAAAAGATATTTGAATCTCAATGAGTTTTTATCTGGTTAAATAAAGGATTATAATTTAAAGGGGACATGCATTGCTATTCCTTTCACTATTTGGGCAACTTTACACAATTCCTGTGAGTCTATGGAACATATCTGTAAAGTATATATTTTTTTAATTCATTGTTTTGTATTTTATTTTTTTTATTATTTTTTAAACAAACACATAAACAAACATGACAACACACGATTAGATATACAAGCATTGTAAAACAGTGTACATCAGTTAACTCATCGTTTGGATAAATGTCTTATGCAAGATATACCCCTAATACCTGCTATCTATTCCCCTACACACATATGCTCCTGCTCGCAACCTGGACCCCCCCATGGATAATCCACCCATTATCCTTCGCTCCTACCCAAACACTACCATTATATGCTAGCTTTTATTCTCTCCACCACTTCTAACCACATTGTCAATTTGGATTCATTGAGACCCAAAGTTCTTGCTGTAGATATTTCTAGATAAATCACATCGAGATATGTAAGAATCCAGACCTTTCGGCACATTTTTTCCGGTTGAAACCATCGTGATGCTATCAGTTTTTTAGCCACTGTAATACCAGCTAAAACCAATCTCTTTTGTTGTATAGGTACTGCATATTCAAAAACATCATTCAGCAGCAATATAGAGGGGTGTACAGGTATATTCAGAATTAAGAGATTTGATAATTGCTGGGTCACTTCTTTCCAGAATATCTTAACTGGTGGACATAAGGAGCATTTGGAGTCTTGTTTAAGACCCATTCTGTTCAGTCTTATAGGAGTCAAGTATGTCCTATGAATATAGTTAAGATTGATTTGTTGATGGTCCGGGTTCCTTGATGCAAGTCGAACATTTGCCCAGGCTTCTTGCCAATCAAAATCTTTTTCTAGGTCTGGTATATCCCTCCTCCAAACAGAGTCTAGGTGGAGGGTTTCATACGAAGCCGTTAGTAATTGATGATAAAAATCTGATACAAAACCTCTCGATGTCTCTCTTTCATAGAAAAATGTGTGGTATCTGTGGTGTGCAATTGGTGTCTTTAATGGAACACCCTGAGTCTTCAAACATAACAATAATTGTGCGTAAAAAAGAAATGTGGAACCGGTGAGATTAAACTTTTTTTCTATTTCATCATAGCTTTGTTGAAAACATCTCCTAATGTATGTATGCCTTGCTTTTCCCATCTAGGGAATATTATAGGTCGTTTTCTAATCAGGAGTGCATTGTTATTGAATAAGGGAGTATGATTATGCCATTTATGTGGATTAGAATATTTTTTTTGTGTTTCACGCCATATCCGGATCGCATGTGTAATTATGGGGCCAAATTTCAGTCCGCATTGCTTAATTGATATTTTGGTGTATACTATGTCCTGCAGTCTCTGTGGTGCTACTATATTTACTTCTAAATTTCTCCAGGATACTGATGCTTGGGGTTCAAACCAGGTTGTCAGTGGTCTTAAAGTGTACGCCTTAAAATAGTGGAAAAAATTTGGGATTGCCATCCCTCCATCGGCTTTGTTTCTCTGTGCGGTGGATCTTTTTATACATGGTGGTTTGTTATTCCAAATAAATTTATATGCGGAAGAGTGTAATTTTTTCCAGTAACCATCTGGAGGGGGTAACGGAAGCATTGAGCTGATGAAGTTGATTCTAGGTAAGACATCCATCTTAACTATTGAAACCCGTGCCTGTACTGAGTTTTTAAGTTTTGACCACCTGTCAAGGTCGCATTTGATTTTATTTTGGATTTCTGTGTATTCCCCGTTTGGCTTATGGTAGGGAATATTTCAACTCCCAAGCATCTAAAGTGTTTAACCATTGGTATTTCCCCTGGAAGACTTGTATTCTCTGCAGGGGCGTTCAGTGGAAGGAAAGCCGACTTTGGCCAGTTTATTTTAAATCCCGATAGGTCGCCAAAGTCATTAATCAACTTGAGAAGATAAGGCATTGCGGTGTTAGGGTTTTGCATGAACAGTATTACGTCGTCCGCATAATAGACTCATTTTGTGTTGTGTGCCCTTGATTACGATTGGTTCTATGAGTTGGGATTGTCTTATATATTGTGCTAAAGGTTCTAGTGATAAAGCGAATAGTCCGGGACTAAGAGGGCAACCCTGTCTAGAAGAGCGTGATACCGGAAATATTCTGGAGGTGATTATACCTGTTGAAATCATGGCCGATGGGTCTTTGTATAATACTTTAATCATATCAATGAATCCTTTTCCTAACCCCATCCTTTCTAATACCGCCCATAGATACGACCATTCCAGCCTATCAAAAGCTTTCATTGCATCCAGGGACAGCATCGCCTTGGGTGTGGTGTCGTCCTTGCTGGCATCTAGTATGTATAGTAATCGTCTTATGTTGTCAGTGATCAACCGGTTTCTTATGAAGCCAGTTTGATCCGGATGAACTAAAGACGTCATATGCTTTTGAAGTCTGATGGCTAATACCTTAGAGAACAGTTTGATATCGGTTCCGAGGTGGCTTACGGGTCTATAACTACCGCACTCGGTGGGGTCTTTGTCTTTTTTAAGGAGGACTGTTATGAGTGCAATATTGTCGTTCTTATGAAAGTTCCCCTCCTTGACTGAGTATAAAATCATATTAAGTAATAGGGGTCCAATTATGTCCCAACATGAGAGGTACATTTCTGGTGGGATACCGTCTCTTCCAGGAGCCCTACCACTTTGCATTTCGGATATGGCCTTCCTGAGTTCCTCTAGTGTGATTGGTGTTTCTAACTGTTTAGCATCATCCTCTGAAAGTTTGGGGAGGTTAATTTGATTAAGATATGTGTCCATTTTGTTTTGATCGAAGGTCGTTTCTGATTTATACAAGTTGGAGTAGAATTCTTTGAATGTCGTGTTTATTTCTTTGGTGTCTGTTACAAGTCCTTGTTGTGCTCTAATAGAGGTTATATCTGCAAATTTTGCGTTAACTCTTAATCGCGTAGCTAGTAGGTGACTTGGTTTGGAACCTTGAGAGTAATGCTCTTGTCTTGTGCTACGTATTTGTACTTCAGATTGTTGTCTGTAAATGGCGTTAATCTCTATTTTTAGTAAATTAACTTGAGATTCCAGTCGAGCCGAGTCGTTATATTGTAAAGAAGTAAATAATGTAGAGTAGATCGTTTCTAATTCCGCCAGTTTTGAGCATCGATTCTTGCGTATTTTGGATGAAAAGCTATCCGTGAAATCCTTGATCATTCCCTTTACCGACATCCATAATATTCTAGGGTCCGGCACCGAGTTCACATTATCTGGTAGGAATACTGAAAGAGCTTCTTTGAGTTGTGTAATGAATTCCTTGTTATTCAGCAGTGTTGTGTTAAAGCGCCATCTTGGGGCTCGGGATGATAGTACACCAAATGATCCTTTCAGTAGTAAATAACAATGATCTGATCATGCATTGGGTACCATCTCCACTTCATAGTTATCAAATAGTCTCGGTGTTGCGAAAACATAATCTATTCTGGATAGTGTTTTATGTCTTGCTGATCGACAAGAATACTTCCGGGTCGTGGGGTTGAGTGATCGCCATAGATCGTTTACACCTGTATTCTTTGCCCAATCCTTTAACGCATAGGTGTCAAACTCACGGCCCGCGGGCCAAATCCGGCCCGCCACGTCATTTGATGTGGCCCCCCAAGAGCTCAGGTACTTTTTTTTCCTTTTTTTTTTATTTTTTATTTTTTTACATTAATATTGGGTTAAAAAATAGCAGTGTTAAAATAATTGTGGGTTAATGCGTTAATAAAGCTTTAACTTTGACAGCCTTAGTCATTACACATTCTTACACATACATGTATGTTGAACATCTGAGGTAACAAAGGAAAAAAGCCAAAAACACTTACTCCTCAGACATTCTTTGACAATTTTACAGCCCAAAATACAAAAAAGATCCAGACGGAATAGGTAACAAAGGGTTGAAGAAATATTGTCTGAACTGTCAGATGCAAACTGGCTGTGTGACATAACCGAGCATCTCGCTCAATTGAATAAGAAGCTGTAGGGGATGCAAACAAGTCCCACCCAAAACTTGACCAATATAGTTGTGAACTGAGACAACCCTTATTTTGTTATTTTTGAGTACAGTTACAGTTGTGTGTTCATGCAGACACATAATAGCAATTTCATTACGAATTGAAAATGGGGGACCCTGATGTAAACAAGTCGAAAGTCTTTCTCTGGTCTGCATCCCCTTAACACTTTAACTGCCACACACGAGATATCTCGGGTTTATTTTTATGTGGTTGAAAGCCACTCACGAGATTTCTCGTATATTTTTTTTGTTTTTTTTTTTAGCGATCTGAAATCATATTGCATCACGCGAGCCTACCCGAGTATACACGAGCTCCGCCGGAGAGCATATGTGGAAAAAAGCGCCCCCTATCGTCTTTCAGATGACATAAGGGATTTTGGAATGGACTCAATGAAAATGGATGGGGAAAAAAATCCGGTACTCCACATTTTCCAGTCCACTGATCCAGCCGGGGTTACCACAGTTCATTCTGGAGCGTCTGAGCCCCGCTGATCATGGAGTTCTACTGTATCGCGTTGGATCCATACACTTATCGATTTTTTTGAATGGTGATCAGGAATTGGAATATACCAGTTGGATACCATCTGATGTCAGGTAAGGACTCTATGTTATCAGTGTTAGGATAATCAGACTAATTTTGATGAAGTTATAGGCTGTTTTGTGAAATGGACTCTTTCGGTTTCACTGTAAAAGTCCAGGAGGAAATCAACGCGGCGATTATCCGTGCGCGGCCCGAATGTGCTTGCGTGCACGTATAATATTGATCATCTAGCGTTTATTTGAAAACGATTCATAAAAAGGCAGACGAATATCAACGTTGTGGAATATTCCAGTAAAAGACGATTTTCATAGAATGCTCCAGAATGGGCTGTTTTTTATCTGAAAACGGGTGCTTTTCTAAATGCTCTGAAACGGAAATGACGCGATAAAAAAACAATCTGCCTTGACAGCACTGACTGGAAAATAGTCTTTGATAATGCGATGGGCAGATTAGACACATAGCCATAATTTAAAACATAGATTAGGCGATATTAACGTTAACATTGGCGCCGATGGTGGCATTCAGCGGGTAAAAAGGAAAACCCGGCGTGGCGCTCAAAGTGTTAACAATTGTGTGTATTGAGCTGTACTGTACTGTACCCATTCTGCAATCTGTTAATTAAAGTTAATTAAACTATCTTCCATTAGTTGGATGTATGGCCTCTGCAAGGTTGTGTGCAGCCATTTGTTTTTGTAACATCTGCTACATCTGTCCCACGTGTTCTTTGCAGCTCACAGTTGTTAGTTCTTAGTTCTGCCCCTCTTGACTGTGACAAAAAGGTTTTGAACAAACTTAATGTCATAGCTTGTATTTGATGATATTCTTCTTTGTTATTTACTTGAATGGTTTGATCATTGATTGGTGGAGTAATATGGGGTTCTGATAAACTAAAATTATTTGTTAAAATAACATAAGCTAACATATATTTTTACATTTATGCAAATTAATATGCAATATGTATAACTTGAATAAGTAATAAATACAGAAACACCATGTTTAACAATATGTAAATGTGTAGCTACATTTATTTTACATTACATTAACATTTATACGGTCTTTGGCCCTTTGAGGGCAACCATAATGCTGATGTGGCCCTCTGTGAAAATGAGTTTGACACCCCTGCTTTAACGCATTAGATGACTTTTTTTGTTCGTTGGAAAAGTTGGGATTAGATTTATCCAACCCACGGTCCCAAATGGCATTAAAATCAGCACCAATTATAAATGAGTATTCTGGATGGTTTAACATTTCCCTAGTGAGTGCAGTGTAGAAATTATTTTCGTATAGATTTGGGGCATATACCGCTACCAACGCTATTTTCCTATTCTTGTGTATAATCTTAGCTATGGTTATCCGACCATCTGCATCAGACCATACTCCCTTCAATTCAATATTCAATTTCCGTTTCACGACTATAGCAACTCCACGGGTTCTCGTTCCAAAAGAAGAGTGACTAATGTTATGGTATGTGTTGTCCGCTAACGTAGCTTTGTCTCCCACTAAAATGTGTGTTTCGCTTAAGAGAGCCACATCAACCTGTTTGTTTTTCATCAATGTGAGCACGCTTTTGCGTTTATGTTGATTATTTATTCCCCCAGTGTTCCAGATCATTATATTCAAACTAGCCATAATCTATACATATTGATTTGTATTTGTTGGTAATATTTCTGGAGTGCGAATTCACAATGGATTTATATCCCACTGTTGAGGTCCTGCTGAGAGCCGAGCATAAAAACATATATATATATTAAAAAAAAAACTGAACCCCCCTCCCCTACAGAGTCGTACAAGGTACCTATTTGATACCTCCTTCTCGTACAACCTCTTCCTTTCCTGCACCTCCGGTCTGCCCAGGATGAGCAATTTATCCTAATCTTTCCTATGTATACCATAGAATCTATGCTTTAATTCTAATTTAATAGAATGTCACCTGTGACCAAGCCTCTCTCCCCTTAATGTAATTATAACAGAATGAAAATTATACCTCGATTGGTATATTCATTTAAACCTCTTTTTTTATTTTTTATTTTTAAACCTTCTATTAACATTTTTTGGTTAGAACATTTCAGAATAACGAAATAAAGAATAAGAAATAGTCCTGTTTAGAATTAGATATCGAAAACCCATCTAATCCGGGAATATCTACTTAATTTTTTTAAACACCTTTGTATGTTTACACATCTAAACAACAAGGAGATTTTAAATACTTGTATGCAGATTGTCCACCGTCATGCGTGATCATTAATCTGTTATGGTGGTCGTTGTTCTTCACGTCTATTTCATGACCAAGACTCATATCATTGTTATTTCACGGGGCCATCCTTGAAAAAGGTATTGTATTCCATAGTGCTGTCAGCCGCTCGTTACTTGCTGTTTGATGCTTTAATGTCCCAGAACATTCTCGTGCCCTAAAACAATAACCATCCAGTGTATTCCAGAATATTCCGTTATGACTCATAGCCTTCATGTAAGAAAAATAGAGTATAAAAATCTAGAATGTTCCAAAATGGTCGGTATCAAATCAAGATCTGCATATTACCGTGAATCTATATTTATATGGTGTTTAGCGTTTTATATCAAATTACTTATTTCTCAATGTTGTCAAAAGTTTGTATGTTGCCGTTTTTTGATGTCCATGCAATTGTAGAGTTATCCGTGAAAGATGAATCTTGTCATCCACTTTGTATCTTCTTCATGTATTCTTCTACCGCCTTAAGCGAACGTAGCGTGAATCTCTTTCCTTCTCCTTCCACTATGGAAAGATTTGCAGGGTACCGTAGGATGGGGTGTAGACCTTTCTCAAATAGCTGGTTTACTACAACCTTGTAGTGGGCCCGCAGAGTTATGGCTTGTTTGCACATATCTTCATAAAACCACACTCTTTTTCCTTTGTACATCAGTTTTCCCCATCTCTTGCGTGATTCCCTGATAATCGTGTCTCTTTCAAGTTTCAAGTTTCAAGTTTCTTTAATAGTTGTCATACAGAAGTACAGAATACTTTTGTACAAAATGCTTCTTACTGTTGCGCTCCAGAGACTGTGCATGACAAGGTAAGTATGAAATAAAAACATAGTAAAAATTAGAAGTAAAAAAAGAGGTCACAGTGTTCAGTTTAGACATATGTACAATGTTCGTAGACGTAGTTACCATACAATATACAATACTGTGCAGTGTACTAATATACAATACTATATAGTGCAAGGCATAAATGGACGAGGTGCAGTTTAGGTACAATTCACAGTAGGTGTACGAGTTGTAGTGCAAATCCTTTATCAATAAATATAAAGTGTAAGTGTGTTTGTGTGATCTAAAGTGTGGAGAGTGGGTGCTGCAGTGTGTTGTTGTTTGAGTGAGTGTGTGCGTGTGGGTGTGTGTGCTGTGTGCATTTGATGGTTGTTGCATAGTGATTATTGTTCGTTTAGCGATTATTGTTCGTTTAGCAGCCTGATGGCCTGGGGATAGAAGCTCCTTCTGAGTCTTTCTGTGCTCGCCATAAGACTCCGGTATCGCTTGCCTGACGGCAGCAGTTCAAAGAGGCAGTTGTTCGGGTGGCTCGAGTCCTTAATAATTCTCTTAGCCTTCCCCTTGCACCGCTTGTTGTAAATGTTCTGGAGGGTGGGAAGCCCCCCTCTAATTGTGCGTTCGGCTGAACGTGTCACTCTTTGTAGTCTGCTACGGTCTTGTGCAGTGCTATTCCCAAACCAGGAGGTGATGTTGCCGGTCAGGATGCTCTCTATTGTACATGAGTAGAAGTTCCTAAGGATCTTCTGACTGACTTGGAACTTCCTTAGGCGCCTGAGGAAGTAGAGGCGTTGTCGTGCCTTCTTCACAACACTGTCAATGTGTGTGGTCCATGTCAAGTCCTCGGATATGTGGGCTCCGAGGTACTTGAAACTGTTCACTCTCTCAACTGGTGCCCCGTCGATGCTGAGGGGGCTGTAGTCCTTGACCCCCGACCTCCTGAAGTCCACAATCATCTCTTTTGTTTTGCTGACGTTCAGGGAGAGGCAGTTCTCCTGACACCACTGTGACAGGTTCTCTACCTCTTCCAGGTAGGCCCTTTCGTCGTTGGCAGAGATCAGGCCCACCACCACTGTGTCATCAGCAAATTTGATGATGGTGTTGTTGTTCCGCTGTGCTACGCAGTCATGTGTGTACAGGGAGTAGAGGAGGGGGCTCAGAACACAGCCCTGGGGGGCCCCTATGTTGAGCGTGATGGATGAGGAGGTGCAGTTGCCGGCTCTTACCACCTGGGGTCTGCCCGTCAGGAAGTCCAGGACCCACTGGCACAGGTCATAGTTCAAGCCCAGGTCCCTGAGCTTGGCTATGAGTTTGGAGGGGACTATGGTATTGAATGCTGAGCTGTAGTCGATGAACAGCATTCTCACATAGTTCCCCTGCCTCTTGTCCAGATGTGATGCTGCTGTGTGCAGCACATGGGCTATGGCGTCCTCCGTGGACCTGTTGGGGCGATATGCAAATTGCAGAGGGTCCAGGTTGATGGGGAGGGAGGAACAGATGTAGCCCTTCACTAGCTTCTCAAAGCACTTCATGGCTATGGAGGTGAGGGCTACAGGGCGGTAGTCGTTGAGGCAAGCGGGCGTAGATTTTTTGGGTACAGGGATGATGGTGGACTTCTTCAGACAGGTGGGGATGACGGCCTGTTCCAAGGACAGGTTGAAGATGTCAGTGAATACCGGGGCCAGTTGGTCGGCACAGACTTTTAGGACGCGGCCGGGGATGCCGTCCGGTCCTGCTGCCTTCCTGATATCCACTTTTTTAAAGATCCGTCTCACCTCATGCTCTGTTACCCTGAACACTGAGTCTCCATCAGCAGACCCCCCCCCCCCCCATTGCCGTGGTTTGTAGGCTGGTGTTGTTATTCACAGCCTCAAACCTCGCATAGAAGGAGTTGAGTTTGTTGCAGTTTCCCGTAGACTAGCAATTATCACTCTTTCCTTGTTGTTTTTATTATAGTTTTCAGATCCAATTCTGTAGCGTTTGTCCACTATCGGTTCTGTAGATAGGATTTCAGAACCTAGGATTTCGAATAATACTGCAGCAAACTTGCCATCTGTGCAGTCGACTGATTCATCCAGACCCACTATACGGAGATTGAATCTGCGGGCGTGCCGTTCTATTTCTAGCAGCTGGAGCAAGTTTTCCTCCTTGTTGTCTTGGATCAACTGCCGGAGCTGTTTGTTTTCCAGTTGCATTTCCTTTGATACTTCGGCGATATCTTCAGATAGTTCCTTATTCTTCTCCTCTTGCTTCCGTGAGTATTCGATCCCAGTATTTGCAACCGCCGTTATGCGGTCGGATTGTGCTACAATCTGTGTCTTGATATCCTCAAGTTTAGTCTCTATGGCTATCTTAAATGCGGTAGCATTAGCCTCGACTCTATCCACAGCTTTAGCCATCTCAGTAACCTTGTCGGTTAGGATTTTCATCATATCTGTCATCTGCGTATTGAAGTCGGGTGGAATACTCTTTGTTACGAAGGATCAGATTAAACCGAATATATATATTTATTTATGGATATATATTGAATAGTATTTGTTAGGGATGTCCGATATTATCGGCCGACCGATATTATCGGCCGATATCGGCAGTAAAATGTGATATCGGAAAATATCGGTATCGGTAAAAAAAATTAAAAAAACAAATTTTTTTTTTTTTTTTTTTTAACCTTTATTTACCCAGGCAAGCAAGTAAGAACCAATTCTTATTTTATTTATTGTCAAAAGTATGCATGTTGGTTTAATTCAACAACTTGTATGTTAATTTTAACTTTTTTAATGATCATATTTTGCACAGATAATGCTTACATTTAGAAAGCCTTTTGAATGCATCCAGTGAAATTATTAGTTACCTGAAATTATTCCGTTTTTTTGGGGGGAAACCCTGCATATATCGGTATCGGTTGATATCGGTATCGTATCGGTATCGGAAATTAAGAGTTGGACAATATCGGAATATCGGTATCGGTAAAAAAGCCAATATCGAGCATCCCTAGTATTTGTATATCGTTTGATATCCCTTGTATATTCCTTGTACATATACACGGAATATCCCTTTAGCCTACTATAGCCCATAATAGTTCATTCTCTTATTGGACAAAGGACCAGGCGCCAGGGGACCAGCCCCTGGCGTCAAGTTCAAAGGTACCGACGAGACATGTCCGTACTAGCCCCGGCTCCGCTCAGGGATACGGCTACCGAAATGAGAGTGGCACTATTTGTTCACCGTGCATATAAATATGGCGCAAGTAAATGTAGAAGTCCCTTCTTAGTCCCTTACCTTCTTCCCAACTTAGTAACAGAACGTGAAGCCTCACCCACGATACGACGTGCGGTGAAGTATGGCCTGTTTGGCCTTAGAATAGCATTGAGACCTCGTGCGAGTTAATAACTGAATTGTCAGAGTTTGGCACTGTACCGTCGAGTGCGACGTATTTCTATTAAGTAATAATAGTCTATCGTGTATGGTGCATCGTGCGGTTAGAGTTCTAAAGTGACCAGCATCTCCAACGCTTCCTCGTGTTATCTAGAGTCTTATCCAGGTTGGGCCGACCACATGGCGCTTTCATCCGAGGAGATCTAGGCGAGGACCGAGGGACATGTACACTGGATTACCTACCCGACGACTGCTGAGCCCTATGCGGCTGGAATATATATTTGCTTTGGTACTGTGATTTGTGGAGCGGATAATCGCCGACGCCTGTGAGTGTTGGATTTACCCCCGAGAGGAGTCAAGTTGAGTCGGCGCTCAGAGAGACTGAGGTCGCCTAGCTTCTTCTTCATTGTGGAGCTACAGCCTACAAGAGAACCAAGGTGTATTCATCTGCGGATCAAGAGTCTATCGCACTGTCTTCTGTACTTGAAGTCTCCCTAGATATCGTTGACCAGACGGTCTACTACCGACGGCTCTCCTACCCCCCCTACCGGCTTACAACCGGGAGGACCCCTTCCAGAATATCCCGCTATATCATTGAGTGTACCATAGATGTAATTCCCTAAGAGCCAGGTTGTATACTTGCTTCCTGCGTAACCAGAGATTGGACATTCAGTGTTGATTTGCCTACGAGTACTCATTTGCCTTACAAGTGCATTCAAATGATAAATGTAAGATAAATATTCTATGTACCTTTTGCTATATTAAATATTTGATTATTACCTTTGACTGGAACCGATTTCATTGTGGAAAGTGTTCATCATATTTAGATATCGTGTACTGTATGGCCAGTAGTTAAAGTACATAAAGCGGTAGTGGTTTAATGATACCATACTTATCAATACAGTCAGGGAATTGTACCCCTCAGTTACACTCTTCATGACTGTTTCTGCTGAGGTCGTTTGAATGTTAGGATCCATGCTATTGTCGGGTTTTTTATTCTCCATATTGTCCGCTCTTCCCTTCCCTGAACGTGTCACCGCGCCGACTGCCGTTGGAGAATTTGCTTCACGTCTTTTTGAGCTATCTTTCTTTGGTTGCATGCTGCGTTTCACTGTTGATATAGTTAGTTGAAGGTCTTAGTTAATATATAAGTCGAGGTTTAAACACATTGGTGTTGTATAAAGTAGGTATTTTAAGAAATTAACAAAAAATGGAGCGGAGCTTGTGACAGATATGACCGTCACATACTGTCGTCAAACCGGAAGCCTTAATTCATTGTTTTATATTTTTAATGAAGTACTCAAAAGCAAACATTTTCCACTTCAAGATTTCACACTGTTTTGGACGACTGGCAGACAGAGAGAGAGAGATCGAAAAATTGAGGGGGATACTAATAAATTTCGCCGCGGGGGGCATAATCCCACGGGACAATGCATTGGTAACTTGTTTCAAATGACAATATATACTTCTGTGAATATTATTGCACAGATCGGAATATGGGCGTGCACGTGGGAGTCAAAGATATTTTGACAGTGATATGCGAGTGCTCCCAGGGAGAAGACCCACACCAGCCCTGCACGCCGGTCGAGGTTGTGTGTGTGTATAAATGCGTGTGTGATTCCCTGCGCGCCGGTCCAGGTTGTGTGTGTGTAAATGAGCGTGTGTTTCCCCACGCGCCGGTCGAGGTTGTGTGTGTTTCCCTGTGTTCTCTCCCTCTCTCTCCCTCTCTCCCTCTCTATCTCTCTCTCTCCCTCTCTCTCTCGCTCGCTCGTTCTCTGCCTCTCTCTGTCGGCACCCGGTTGAGGAAGTGTGGTATTACCACTCGCTCTGCTGTTGAGCGAATGGTTGCGCTACAACCATAGAGGGGGCGTTACTGCAGATCATGTCAGTGCTACGTAGGATAGCGAGTCAAATCAGAATGACCTAGTTCACTGGGGGAGGAGATTGTCTCAACTGAATTAGAGCAATCTGCCAAAATGAGGATTAGAGAAACAGACCCATTGATACAAACCCCCATTGCTATAAAACAATGCTAAACACTGGAAAAGTCCATTTATAAGACACAGGACCTTTAATAATATTTCACCACCAGCAGCATCCACCATTCACCATTCACTGCTCTCACATTATGACCAGCGCCACGTACAGGGAATGTATTGTGTGTGTGTGTGTGTGTGTGTGTGTGTGTGTGTGTGTGTGTGTGTGTGTGTGTGTGTGTGTGTGTGTGTGTGTGTGTGTGTGTGTGTGTGTGTGTGTGTGTGTGTGTGTGTGTGTGTGTGTGTGTGTGAGTGAGAGAGATAGTGTGTATGTGTGTCTGTATGTATGCATGTGTGTTGACAGATATATAGTAACAGAGAAAGATGGTATGTGAGAGAGAAGGAAGGAAGGAAGGAAGGAAGGAAGGAAGGAAGGAAGGAAGGAAGGAAGGAAGGAAGGAAGGAAGGAAGGAAGGAAGGAAGGAAGGAAGGAAGGAAGGAAGGAAGGAAGGAAGGAAGGAAGGAAGGAAGGAAGGAAGGAAGGAAGGATGGAAGGAAGGATGTGCTTGGACAGAATGGTGCTGGCAAACTTAACGACAATGGCCTCATCACTCTCTGCTTTGAGCATCAACTGGTACAGTAATTACAAACACCTTGTTCCAACATGACCTGCTGGCAACACCACCACTATAAACGCTGGCATATCATTGTCCGCCAAGCTGACAGGAAGGAGGTGCAAGTCACCAGGGCCATGCGTGGAGCCAACTGTTGGACAGATCATCGCTTGGTCAGAGCCAAACGCAACCCTCAGAGCCATGGAGAATGACTGGTGGCTCAAGAAAGCCAACAAAATAACACCATGCAGACGCAGACAACTCCCATGCATTTTCTTCTTCTTAGGCCCATTAACTCCAAGCGGAACATAGGCCATCGACGACTCTTCTCCATCCAGCACGGCTTTGGGCTGTCTTCTCCACCTCTCCCCAGCTGGTACCATGTCTCTTCAGCTCTGCCTCAGTGTCCCGCCTCCAGCTGTTTTAGGGTCTTCCTCTCTTCCGCTTCCCCTGGGGGTTCCACGCCAGGGCCTGGCGTGTGATGGTAGCTGCTGGTTTACGCAAGGTGTGGCTAATCCATCCCACCAGCAAAACTACCAGCCAACACATCCTGGAACTTTGCTCAACTTGCCCACTCACCAGAATCCCTAAAGCGTGCATTAAATGTGGTTGCTTCCATATACAGCTCCATTGGTCTCCAGATCAACATCAAGAAAACACAGATAGTCGTGCAAGAGTCCATCCCTCAACCACATATGCCCACATTCACCCTTGATGGTCATCCACTTGCCATTGTCCCACATTTCACCTACCTCAGTAGCAGTAGCAAACACCCAGGTTCACATTGGTCTAGCCTCTGCTGCCTTTTGCAGGCTCAAGTCCAAGGTCTCCCAGAACAGGAACTTAACCATCAGCCCAGCACTGCACTGTTGCTTGCACAAAAACATCTTTGCTGGGCTGGGCATGTGATTCGCATGCCTGCCCACCGACTCCTTAGACAGATGCTCTATGGCCAGCTCTTGGATGACCATAGGTCTGCTGGGGGCCAGATTCATTTTTTTTTTATTTTTTTTACAAGGATCACCTATAACTCCTCCTGAAGAAGTGCACCATCAAACCACCAGCACTAGAATCCCTGGCTGATGATCACCATACCTGGAGCTCCACCTGCCACCAGGGAATCACTCACCTTCAGCAGCAGGCCACAGAGAGGAGAACACAGCTGGAGCTCCACCAGGGAATCACTCACCTTCAGCAGCAGGCCACAGAGAGGAGAACACAGCTGGAGCTCCACCAGGGAATCACTCACCTTCAGCAGCAGGCCACAGAGCGGAGAACACAGCTGGAGCTCCACCAGGGAATCACTCACCTTCAGCAGCAGGCCACAGAGAGGAGAACACAGCTGGAGCTCCACCAGGGAATCACTCACCTTCAGGAGCAGGTCACAGAGAGGAGAACACAGTGGCGTGCACCGAGGCACTAACATGTTGCAGCCGCATGGCTATGTACAGGCGAAATACACCCCAATAATCCTGCAAACGATTTATTTGGAGCAATGTCATCATTGACATTGATGGACTGCCATAAGCAAGTAAGCAAGCAACGTGTGTATACATTATAGGGCTGAGCCCAAACGTTTGAAGGTTCGGACCTTCGTTCGTTACGTTAACTTGGCACTAGAATCTTAATGAATGGGTTCGAACCTCTGCACAAAAAAATAAAAGTATAAACATTTAAATTTTTTAATTATTTTGTTTTTATTTATTTTTATTTTTATTTATAGCATTTTCAGCTTTTTCTGGCCATGCAGGACCGATAGAGGGAGAGAGGGAGAACGGGAGGAGAGGTGGGGAAGACATGCAGCAAATGGTCGCCGGGACTGGGAAACGAACCCGGGACGACCGCTTCGCGACTCAGCGCGCTATGTGGTGTGCTACAGGAGCACCCCAACATTTAAATTTTTCTATTCATTTATTTATTTTACACAAAAAATATATATCAGAATGTGATATATATCAGAATATGAATGAATGAATATCACAGAACTATGTTGTGTTTACAATAATTTGAAAGTCATGAAAGTCACGCACGAACACAGACACAGTCGAGATGAGGAGGGGTCACCGGTCCGTCATACATTATCAGGAAATTAATCAATCATGCAAAAAAAGAGGGAGAGAGACTCACTCACACTTACAGTACCTGTCTTATTTCATAATACAACGTTTCCGAATGGACGTTTGGATTAAACCAAGTGTATGCAGTGCCAGTGATGCTGAACTTTCCCAGCGGAACACAATTAAGTTACTTAACGTTACACAGGTATGTTATGCTTGTTAAGCTATGCACGTTTATCTTTTAATGTTAAGATAGCAGGAACCGTCGGCCAACAAAGATGTTGTTTCAACAAATGGATTCACAAAATGGATTACCATCCAAATTGTATTGAAGCCTCCTGTGACCAGTAAGTAGGTACTACTACTTTTAATAACCATTTTTGAGTACCCCCATTTTAGAGGACCAACAGTAATTGTTCCATTTCAAATCCAATTTGTGGGAGTACAGAGCTAATCTGACCTGCCAACATTTTGGTCTGCTACACAGAACCAACTGGGAAGTCGTCCTTTGAAACTGTTTGTAATAGGTGATTGGATGAAATCCACGCCCGCAGCTGCCAGTCGTTTCTCAAAGGACACTGATTGGTCCAAACCACTGTGGTTTGCACACACGCGCATAAGCCTGACAAGATGAATTCTCTCATGATCTCACAATCTTGCGAAGCCAGCTGCAGTGCAAAGTTATACAGAGCCAAAGCAACCAAAACATGTTTCATTATCCTACACTGTGGATAACTTAGACTGCACTGTATGTGTACAGTATGTGACATAGAAGAGCACATCTATGTGTGTGTGTGTGTGCGTGAGTGAGTGTGTGCCGTACATGTACTATATGTGTATTAAGAGATACAGTGCACATATATAGAGATAAAGAGAGTACATCTGTACATCATACGTGTGTGTGTGTGTGTGTGTGTGTGTGTGTGTGTGTGTGTGTGTGTGTGTGTGTGTGTGCGTGTGTGTGTGTGTGTGTGTGTGTGTGTGTGTGTGTGCATGTTTGTGTGTGTGCGTGCGCGTGTGTGTGTGTGTGTGTGCATGTTTGTGTGTGTGCGTGCGCGTGTGTGTGATTCAGTCCCACTCAATAGTGGCACAGCGCTCTTGCTTTTAACACTATTGCTACCTTTTAGGCTCAGTAAAAAGGGTGAGCAACCTCTTTCCAAACCAAAAAGGATAGGATGGATGACTTTGCATGGGCCAAAAGTGGTTAAGTTGTGGTGTTATGTGGAGTGAAAGATAGGATGTGGAGCAGGTTGAGGCCGAGGGCCCCCTGCTCGTAGGGTTGAAGAGGTTAGTTTCAAAATGAGATCGCCACCGTTTCACACATTGTAGGAAATGATTACCAGCAAGGGACTTGATTTGAACCCGAGCCAAAGAAAAGTGAGAAAAGGGATGTGTGTGCGACGCCGGTGTCGTCGGCCTTCACTCCCATTGCCAGGGACCGGTGGGGATCACGTTCCATGCGATGGGAAAAAGAGAAGAGATATTATTTTAAAATAGATGATCATATTTCACTAGATGGAATGCAAAGTACACACACCAGGGGCAGGAAGGGTCAATGCAGGAATGTCGCTGGAATAAAGAATGGACCTTTCACATAAGCTACACACAGCTACACACAGCTACACACATCCAAGGTCTTTAGAAAACAAGCACGAAGCGCTCTAGACCCACGGCCTGACGACACGCAGGCTTCTGCCGATTGAAAGCGGGATAATGAGGATATTTCTGTTCGAGGAGATGATGGTAGGGAGATCCAGAGAAAGGCGTGTCTAGCATCAAACCTCCGTTAAAGATTCCTATTTAAACAACTCAACAACTGGTAGGCGATATATTTCAGCTCAGTAATAATGTTCATCAATCAGTGTTGAAATATGGGTGCTAGACATGCACAGTGTGCTTATGGCAATGTTGATGGATCAGCGTATTCTAGCTCTCATCTAGCCGAGAATAATGTCTTTTAGACCAATCAATACATTTGAGTTCATATTTTTATATTGTGCATCTCTGGACATTTGTTGTTTAGGTGATATTAAATATGTAATAATGTTTGGGCTAGAAGTGGGCTATATCTGAGATATAGATGAGAAGCACGTTCAGTCACAGACCCCCCCCCCCACACTCAACTAACCGCCTCCGCCAGTCCTTCATACCAGCGGCCATCAGGCTCCACAACAGTGGGCAGGGACTGCTGCCAGACATCCAGCTACTAATCTAAAATGACAATAATACTACCTTATGCATACCGCACCTGTATACTTCATCAGATCATATATTTAGTATTTTAGATTATATATTAGATTTGATTTAGATGATTGGATTATTAGATTATTGCATATATTTAGCATTTAGCATTTTAGATTATATATTAGATTAGATTTAGATTATTGGATTATTAGATTATATATTGTAACTATTTATTGTAGGGCAAATATAACTGAGAGGGCTACATACCCTCATATTGCACCTTGTTGCCCATATGCACATGTCCAGAGTTAATTATATTGATTTGTTATATTGTTTACACTGCTTTTTTACTACCTGTACCTCCCCTCCCCCGTCCCCCATGCTGCTATGATGCCTGCATTTCCCCAAGGGGATCAATAAAGGAATATCTTATCTTATCTTAACTTATATCTAGCCTTGACATAGCCGGACATCGCAATATTGCAATGCAAATTATTTTTGCATAATATGGACTTCAGTTGTGCATACTCACTATAACTGCACCCTGTGTGCCACTGTTTTATATTTCATACGTTTACATTGTTTGTCTTGACACTTTTGCAAAGATCATTGTTTTAATCCTGATTGTTCTGTTCTTATGCCCTGTAAGGTGACCTTGGGTGTTTTGAAAGGCGCCTCCAAATAAAATGTATTATTATTATTATCTTACACATTTACAGTTATTTGTGTGATATTACAAACATGGAATAATTAATTAAACTGCTTGGGCTAAAAGTGGTCTTTATTTAGCCAGACATATTCAACATATAGCTTCAACTAAGGGGAAGGAGGTCAGAGGAATAATTAAGTAAAAAAAGAAAAAAAAGAAAAAGAGGGAAATCAGGCATTCATACATCTGGTTAAGAGGTGAGATTTGAGTTGAGATTTATTTATTTACAAAATAAATACATTTGATTTGAAGGAGTCCAGGGATGTAGCATTGCGGATGTTTGGATGGAGGGAGTTCCAGAGGGTGGGTGCGGCAACAGAGAAGGCTCTGGGACCGACAGTGCGCAGGTTGGTGGTGAGAGGAGACCAGAGTCAGAGGACTGCAGCCTCCGTAGGGATGGAGGAGGTCAGCTATAGGTACCGGGGGGCAAGGGAGTGAAGGGATTTGTAGGTGATGAGGAGGATCTTAAAATGTATGCAGGACTTGACTGGAAGCCAGTGAAGGTGGATGAGGGTGGGGGTGATGTGGTGCCGGACTTGGTGCGTGTGCGTCCCACTAAACATCCTACAAAACGTCCCTCATAAAACATCCATGTATGAGTGAGTGAGGTTAAAACCTAGTATATGGCTGGACAATGTTTGGTCAATGTTGGATATTGTGGCCAATTTCACTGCTGTTTTTTTTTACCAGTGACATCATTGGTCGGTCACCTGATCCAGCAGCCCAATCGTGTAAGTTCACCACTCGGTGGCAGACATTCATGGTAGTGAGCAGCTGCTACAGCTGCAAGTGAGTCAGTGACATTGCCGGTCATATAAGTGCTCTGCATAAAAATAAAAATAAAATAGGATACATTATAGCCTGATTTACTTATGGTCAGGGATTGATATTTTTAATGGTTGGACCTTTCCGTTTTGGCAGACATGTCTGATGAGAGTTTATTAACTACGATCATCAGCGATTAGGCTATTGTAGGCAACTATTGGCTATCGATATGATCTGTGAGAGGATAATTATTGTTAGCGGTTTCAATCAGTATAGGCATATTTTCAACTAAATAATCAATAACGAACTGCACACATACATGCCCATGTACACTCCCACGTGCACACCCACATCCACGTGCACGCTCGTCGATATACAATGATGAAAATGTTTTACTTGTGCACATAATTGTGGTCATGGTTGAGCACATGCACATCCCACGTGTACGCCCACAGTCATGTATCTGTTCATCAAGATACAGTACCCACAGCAAATTATATAGATTCCTTGAGCAAAATAATGGTTTTGAATAAATTACACTCACACACAGATCTTCATGCATTCCTTGTTGTCCTCATCATGTAATGCTAGGCATCCTTACTAAGATCAAATATGGGACCTATAGACTGTATCTTATCTTTCTTATTCAATAATAATTCATATTCTCCTTTGTTTCATTATAATTTACTCAAGACAAGTAAGAGACGCAATACATTCCCTGAGGTCCATAGATGTCCCTAGATACCAAGAACATGCAAATGGACCTTGTAGTAGTGGAGCAATCTTCTATTTACTTGGGTATGCACTTTTAGGCAGATTTTCAGAAAATATGGCTAGGGCTTAAGAGGTTAAGTCATCAGAACGCCGTGGCCATGATCACCATAGCCCCTTTTGGTACTGTAAGTCACGCCAACATCGATGTTGTGGAGATGAGTCTCAAAACAAGGAGACCAACTGAATGAGACGTCGTTGCATTTTCCATTCGGTTCGATTAGCGTTCATGTTCACACTGCACTTTGTCAAGCATTGTAAACAAATGTCACGCCGCCAAAACAGTCGCTCGTCTATTGGATAGGATATCCAAGTGGAACTCACCGACGCTTCCTGGTGCCAGAAATAATGGAGCTTAGGCTGTGATCAGATTGGACGCCTTTTTCTTGCGCTCAAGCGCAAGGCGTGGCAGTATACATAGAGATTCAAAAGTGCACAGGGCGCAACTAGCGATACCACTGTTACTACAGTACCTCAGCTAATGTTACACAAGTTTCATAAATGACTATCGTTAACATTGATAGCCAATATTAACAGTATGCTACTAACCGTGAATCTGTACAAACAAGGTTTGCTGGAAACTGCCAACATTATCTTCTCCTTCATTATCGATTGGTTTGTTTTATCTTCAGATACCTCCAATTTGTAATCCCTCCACTCGGTTGATTTGATCGGTCCGTTGACAAGAAGGTGACATTGATGAGAGGACACCGAAAAAGCGTCACTTAAAATACGCGAGGCTCGTAGTTTGGAGGAGACGTGCGCCTGTTGAGACAAAACCATTGAAAACAATAGAGAAAGGGTGCAGGCAGGTTCAAAAAGGCGTCCAATGTGATCACAGCCTTATGCGGTCTTGGGGTTTCTCGTTTTGCTTTGGTGTTCCTATCAATTACAGAAGAAGGTGAACAATATGAGCATTTAAACACTGTTTTAACAGCTATGTTATGTGATCATCGTACCATATTCCGATCAGGGCTTTCGCCTCTTCATTGGACCACGTCTGTCCACCAGAATTTTTTTTACACCTACTACAACCTGACTCCATGTTGATTCCCAGAACACGATAAAAGTGTCCATGCTAAAGTGTTCACTTCCTATATAGGACTCAGTGGCAGAAAAGTGTCAGTAATTTACCAGTGACTTTAAAACAAAAAAAGATTATTAGATGCAGATGCTTATTCAAAGATATGGACATTTTGGCTACAAGGTCCTTTGGGTTTTCTCACACTAAATGTCTTCAGTCCTCAGTTGTACTGCCTTCAGATAGAAGAGTTAGGAAAACTCAACAAAATGGTGAAAGGTTTACTGTCCTTAGTCACACTTTGATTATACTATTGCTAATGATTTCTGGTAATATCCATGTTCATTCTGGCCCTGATGTCCTCGTTCCTGGCTTGTGTGATCTTTTAGGTTCCCCTGTCAGTGGCTTCAATATGAATGAGTTTTGCTTTTCTGACTTCTGTTATCATAAAAACCAGGGTTTTCTCTATATAAATTCTAGAAGCCTATTGCCAAAGCTAGATCAGTTGAACATTTGGGTTCATTCTGCTAATCCTGATGTACTGGTTATTATGAAACCTGGCTCAAAAAGAGCATTTCCAACTCTGAGCGGGCCAATCTGTCTGGCTATAATGTATTCAGACAGGATAGATCCTCTAGAGGAGGTGGTGTTACTATCTATACAAAGGACCAACTCCAGTGCTCTGTGATCACTGCCAAATATGTACCCAAACAATTTAATCTGTTGATTTTACAGATTAAGCTTTCCAACAATTCCTGTAACATTTTTGCTGGGTGTTATCGTCCACCATCAGCAACAGTTGGTGCTCTCACAGTAGGGCTTTCCCCGACTAAGGATTTGGATGGTCGTCTATGATGGGCCAATTTTTGCCGTTAGTCGACTATTGGTCAAAAATATATATATATATATATAATATTTAAAAAAATATTTACAATTTTTGGTCTTTTTTTTTCATTCCATTTGGGCTGTGGGGGTGCTTAGTGTCTGAAGGAGTCGACTGAAGGCTTCTTGTCCTCTGCAAAAGCATGCAATTGGTCCACTGATGGATCTTGATATTTGTCTAGTCTAGTGTGTTCATTAGATGGGTGAAATCTTCTTTCAGTGCCTCTGTGCCTGTTTTCGTAGGCAGTTAGCCTCTGGTATGCGTGCCATTAGCGTTAGCCATGCTTCTAGGCCTCTTTTATTTTGGAAAGAATGATAATAAAAAATAAAATAATAATCTTTTTAAATATTTTTAATTTTATATATTCGACTAAGAGGTTGGCCAGTCGACTACGGCTCCTTTCGACCGATTAGTCGAGTAATTGACTAATAGGCGTCAGCCCTACCTCACAGCCTTAAGCAGTCTCCTTGCTCGCCACCAAATATAATGTATTATTATTATTATTATTATTATTATTATTATTATTATTATTATTATTATTATTATTATTATTATTATTATTATTATTATTATTATTATTATTATTATTATTATTATTATTATTATTATTATTATTATTATTATTAAAGTCTCTTTGCAAATTGATTATCTCACACATTATTTCTACTCTGACAAGATATGACACCAAGCAGCCAGAAATGGCTCTCATCGATGTTATACTCACAAATACACCCCATATGTATCGATCATTGTTTTACTGCTTGTATCCATGCAAACTGTTCCGTTAAAAAAACACCTTTGTTCTGTCATAAACGTTGCTTTAAAAACTTCTACGAGCAACCCTTTCTGCATCAGTCTGATCCCCTCCCACGCTCCCAGACGGTCAAATCGTCTCCCATGGATTAACCGTGATGTGGTTGAGCTTCTTTATTGCAAAAATGCCTCCTGCATGGTGTAAGGCTCGACTCTCCAAATCTCCTACAGACAGACTGGCTGACATTCAGACAACTTTATAAATGCACCCAGACCATTCAAAAACTCAAAGCTGATTATTTTAATCAGGGAAAACAGGGTTATGGAGGATAGGAACCCAGTCCCGGTTTCCTATGTCCCTTAACTCTAAGCGGCACGGTGGTGTAGTGGTTAACACTGTCGCCTCACAGCAAGAAGGTCCAGGGTTCGATTCCCGCTTGGGGACCAGGTTTCCATGATGCCAGGTACCCAGGTGGGGTATCTCCCAGGCCTTTCTGTGTGGAGTTTGCATGTTCTCCCCGTGCTCGCAAGGGTTTCCCCCCCGATAAGATAAAACCCAATGGAAAAACATGCACAACAACAGATCGCTAACGCTGTGGCGTCCTTGACGAAGACGGACAGGAGCACTTGGATTGGTCCCCTGGCGCGGCTCACGTTGACGCCTGTCTGCTCCCGGCTGCCCTTGGGGGGAAGGACGACGGGATGGGTTAATCGCAGAGACGAATCGCATCAGCGATCCTACAGACAATGCATGCGTGTGTGTTCTGGTGTGTGTGTGTTGTGGATAATAGCCAATGCCAATTAAAGACCTCTGAGCAGGTCCTGCATTATTATTATATTATAACTCTGATGGTACAACTGGTTCAGTTAAAGTGCTCATGACAGAGGTCTACTCTTCAAAACATCACTTTATTTAATCTGGGTTCTTATTTGCTTCTACCAACTACCCTGAGCACAATTCTGTTAGCCTGCCTGATGCTGTGTCTTTACACAGTAGGCTACCACATCTTCTATGTTAGTTTGTCTTTACACAGTACCACCTATTCTCTTGTTAGTCTGTCTGATGCTGTGTCTTTACACAGTACCACCTATTCTCTTGTTAGTCTGTCTGATGCTGTGTCTTTACACAGTACCACCTATTCTCTTGTTAGTCTGTCTGATGCTGTGTCTTTACACAGTACCACCTATTCTCTTGTTAGTCTGTCTCATGCTGTGTCTCCACACAGTACCAACTCTTCACCATGTGCATTCTTTCAGTTTCCATGCATCACTGAGGATGAGGTGCTGGATGAGCTTCTTAAGATAGACCCTTAAAAACCACCTGGGTCTGATGACCTTGATCATTACTACTTCAAGGCTGTTGCTGCAGCTCCAATTTCTTATCTATTCAATCTCTCCATTCAAACTCTCCATGAAATCCCTTGCTTTTGGAAAGCTGCTATTGTTTTACCTCTGTTTAATGGGGGTGATCGGACTGATCCTATTGTTATAGGCCTATTTCTATATTGCCCCATGTACAGTATCCAAGAATTTGGAAAAACGCAACAACTTACATTTGATCTTGACACTACAGTATTATATCAAGTATGCAATCTGGCTTCCTGTCTGGGCATGGCTGTGTCACATCTCTTTTGATTCTAAACAACATTGGGCAGCAAATCTTTATGGATCTTGCAAAAGCATTTGATACAGGTGACCACTTGATTCTCAGAGACAAACTTGGTAACATTGGTGTTAACCACTTTTCATTTGTCTGGTAGATCCCATTGCACTAAATCAGAACACCATTAGTCACAGCCCTTACTTCAAGGCTCCATTATTGCCCCCACTTTGTTTTCTCTATTCATAAATAACATTGGACCTCAAGATCGAAAGTGTACATAACTATCTTCGTAAGTAGGTCGAAGGTCATAAGAACACATTTACGAAAGTCCTCCTATTGATACCTGAATAGGTGTTCGTAAATGGCTCAAGTGTTCTCAGCTGCGATCCCCTGAATGAAGAACGTCACTCATTCTTAAGGGGTTAAGTAATTTACAATAGATGTAATTATAGACGGATAGATAGATAGATACATATGGTAGATTTATAGATGGATACTTTTATGGATATTCTTGTATTAGCAAAAAACCTGCCAGAGTCTGGCACTACGAACAAATCTCAGAAAAGAAACCGTTTGATCATGCCAAAATCGGCCCGAGAAGTTCGTAAGTGGAGTTACGAAGAAATGTGTTCGTAACCTATCTAAGTACCTGGCGTTGTGCATTGGTTTTAAATGTGTTCAGGAAATCAGGAAATTGTAATAGTGCCAGTATGAATTTCATATCCTCTGCCTAGCCGGCTGCCTTTCCTTTCTACTCTATGAGAAAATGTTGGCCATTTACGAACACTGTTTCATGTTAGTACGAACTACTTACGGAGATAGTTACAAATATAGACACTCTGGGGGGGGGGTGGGGGGGGATGCATGCAGGGTACTTTCTTAATTGATAAGGTCATATATTATTTATTTGGGGGGGGGGGGGGGGGGGGCAAAAGGGGAGGGGCTCAAGCCCCCCTTCAGCCCTATCTGTGCACGGCATTTATTGAGTAGAAGTAATGATTTCATGAATAAAGGTTGGCAGACTAAATTTAATAAATACATGGAATGTTTTTAACCTGAGAATGTCTGCCTCATCTTTCCACCTACAGTGAATACTATTTCAAGGTTGCACCTGTCTCTAGTTATTAGAGCAGGACATTTCTGCAATTGCAAACAAGAAGATTGAACTCAGTAGAGTTCAGACCTCTGCCAAGGTTTAACAATCTCTCCACTTTGCTGTTGCTTTCACACTCAAATTGTCACTGGGTAAAACCAATTTGATTTGATCCGGGGGGGGGGGGGGGCTCATATATCGTATCAACGATCAAATAAATACCTATTGACACCATCAGTAGGATATCACAGAGGGACAGCACGTTTCAAATGTTAATGTCAATGATCGGACAAGCTGTTGAGTGTTTTTAGTCTTGTGAGAACATTTGTGAGAACAGCGCCACCATGAGGCCAAATGACGACATATTGCATATTATCCCTTCCTGTTACAGTAACTGTGCATTTATCCCAAATCTGTTTGGATCTGGCGGCCATACAATTTGTTAAGGTGTTTGTTAGATGCTGGGTAACATTATCACGTCTCATGGCTTCTCCTACCATTGTTATGCCGACGATACTCAACTCTTCCTCTCCTTCCCTCCCTCAGATATCCACGTCTCTGTGCGGATCTCGGCCTGTCTGTCCGACATCTCAGCCTGGATGACGTCCAACCACCTCAAACTGAACCTAAGCAAAACAGAATTGCTCCACCTGCCCGCCAAATCCTCCCCCCTAACCGACCTTTCAATCACAGTCGAGAATGCAGCTGTGACTGCGTCCCCGACCGCCAAGAACCTTGGTGTTGTCCTCGACGACCAGTTGAACTTCTCTGCTCACATCGCAGCGACGACCAGAACCTGCCGATTCCTCCTGAGCAACGTCAGAAGGATACGCCCCTTCCTGACAAAAGAAGCCACCCAACTCCTCGTCCAATCAACAGTCATCTCCCGCCTCGACTACTGCAATGCACTGCTCGCTGGCCTCCCGGCCACTGCCACTAAGCCTCTTCAACTCATTCAGAACGCAGCGGCCCGCCTGATCTCAAACCTACCGAAGTCGGCCCATGTCACCCCACTTCTTAGGGACCTGCACTGGCTCCCCATTGCTGCACGAATCCGCTTCAAGGCCCTCGACCTAGCATACCGTGCGGCAAAGGGAACCGCTCCCGCCTACCTCCGGTCAATGGTCTCTAACTACACACCCTCAAGACCCCTACGCTCTGCATCTTCTGGCCGCCTCAGACCTACTCCTATCCAAGCTCCGGGAGGGTCATCAAAGAGAAGTCGCCTATTCTCAGTCCTTGCCCCACAATGGTGGAATGAACTACCCACCCCAGTTAGGACAGCCGAATCACGTCCAATCTTTCGCCGTCGACTAAAGACGCACTTCTTCAACCATTATCTGAATTAAAAAAAAAAAAAAAAAAAAAAAAAAAAAAAAAAAAAAAAAAAAATCTAACCCTAACTAACCGTACTGTCATGCACTTGTCCTAATAAACTAACCTACACTGTAGCACTCAACACTTTGATGAACATTGTTGCTCAGCTGATAGAGTTGTGCCCTTCCTGATGGCTTGTCGTACAGAACTTGTAAGTCGCTTTGGATAAAAGCGTCAGCTAAATGACTAAATGTAAATGTAAATGTAGATGCCTCACGGGACGTTTTGTGAGGAACGGGTGAACAACCCGGAAGGAAAGGGAAGGTGACAGGGTCACCAACATCTTCTTAATCTAGGGGACCTGGATGTTTACAGAGAATTCTATGGCAATCCAGCCAATAGCTTGCCAGTTTGGCCTAATGGTGGTGCTAGAGGAAATCATCAAGCTCCACAGTTGTTCTGCGGAACATGAAGCTCCACAGTTGTTCTGCGGAACATGAAGCTCCACAGTCGCTCTGGAGAACATGAAGCTTCACAGTCGCTCTGGGGAACATGAAGCTTCACAGTCGCTCTGGGGAACATCAAGCTCCACAGTTGTTCTGCGGAACATGAAGCTCCACAGTCGCTCTGGAGAACATGAAGCTTCACAGTTGCTCTGGAGAACATCAAGCTTCACAGTCGCTCTGGGGAACATGAAGCTTCACAGTCGCTCTGGAGAACATGAAGCTGCAGGTTCTATACAACAAGAGGTGCAAATCCAGAGCCTGCAGGATAATGAAAGACCCTCACCACCCCAATAACAGCCTGTTCCAGCTGCTGAGGTCAGGCAGACGCCTGCGAACCCCAGCTACTAGGACAGAGCGGCTTAGGCTCAGCTTCTTCCCCCAGGCCATCAGAGCCCTGAACAATGAACATTGAGTGCCACAGAACACTGAACTATCCACACACAAGCACACATGAACACACACACGACACGCACGCTGTGCACGCTCACACACTAGCAGCCACTTAACACTTTAACATGAGCGGGCACACACTCATGCCGCACACTTATGGCCAAAAGGAAAGGCCACTTTAAATTAGAATAACAGGAACAGTGTATTGCACTACCAAAGCTACCTAGCATGTCCTATATGCTCTGTAAATAACTATGTACAGATACCGAGATGTCACACCATGTTACCTGTTACCTGTTTATTGCACAATGTTGTTTTTTATTGGATTCTATTATATGTTGTAACACTGTATTGCACATCGTTGCGGGCAAGACCACCCGCATTTCATTGTATACTTGTATGCCGTGACAATTAAAACTCTTGACTTGACTTGACTTGAAGCTTCACAGTCGCTCTGGGGAACATGAAGCTTCAAAGTCGCTCTGGGGAACATGAAGCTCCACAGTCGCTCTGGGGAACATGAAGCTTCACAGTCGCTCTGGGGAACATGAAGCTTCACAGTCGCTCTGGGGAACATGAAGCTTCACAGTTGTTCTGGGGAACATGAAGCTTCACAGTCGCTCTGGGGAACATCAAGCTCCACAGTCGCTCTGGAGAACATGAAGCTTCACAGTCGCTCTGGAGAACATGAAGCTTCACAGTCGCTCTGGGGAACATGAAGCTTCACAGTTGTTCTGGGGAACATGAAGCTCCACAGTCGCTCTGGGGAACATGAAGCTTCACAGTCGCTCTGGGGAACATGAAGCTCCACAGTCGCTCTGGGGAACATGAAGCTTCACAGTTGCTCTGGGGAACATCAAGCTCCACAGTCGCTCTGGGGAACGTCAAGCTTCACAGTTGTTCTTGAGAACATCAAGCTTCACAGTTGTTCTGGGGAACATCAAGCTTCACAGTTGTTCTGGGGAACATGAAGCTCCACAGTCGCTCTGGGGAACGTCAAGCTTCACAGTTGTTCTGGGGAACGTCAAGCTTCACAGTTGTTCTGGGGAACATGAAGCTTCACAGTTGTTCTGGGGAACATGAAGCTCCACAATCGCTCTGGGGAACATGAAGCTTCACAGTCGCTCTGGGGAACATCAAGCTTCACAGTGGCTCTGGGGAACGTCAAGCTTCACAGTTGTTCTGGAGAACATCAAGCTTCACAGTTGTTCTGGGGAACATCAAGCTCCACAGTCGCTCTGGGGAACGTCAAGCTTCACAGTTGTTCTGGAGAACATCAAGCTCCACAGTCGCTCTGGGGAACATCAAGCTCACAGTCGCTCTGGAGAACATCAAGCTTCACAGTCGCTCTGGAGAACATCAAGCTTCACAGTTGTTCTGGGGAACATGAAGCTTCACAGTCGCTCTGGAGAACATGAAGCTTCACAGTCGCTCTGGAGAACATGAAGCTTCACAGTTGTTCTGGGGAACATGAAGCTTCACAGTCGCTTTGGGGAACATCAAGCTTCACAGTCGCTCTGGGGAACATCAAGCTTCACAGTTGTTCTGGGGAACATCAAGCTTCACAGTCGCTCTGGAGAACATGAAGCTTCACAGTTGTTCTGGGGAACATCAAGCTTCACAGTCGCTCTGGGGAACATCAAGCTTCACAGTCGCTCTGGGGAACATCAAGCTTCACAGTAGTGTCGCGGGTGGGGGTATGTGTGTGTCTGTATGTATGTGTGTTGATGTACCTGCGGGACCCCAAGAGGAGGACACGCCCAGTGATGGTCCTGATGAGGACCTAGATGCTTACCTGGCCGTTTTAACAGACAAGTGTAATTCCGACTGTGTTGTGCATTGGACTCTCCTATCGCAGTACTGCGCCATGCTGTCCCTTCTTCCCTCTTAGGTGAGGTCCATGGAGTCCCGGTGGGAGCGTGGGGAGCCATCGTGTGGGGATGGTGATATGTGCAGAGGCCAGTGACAGCAGGCGAGTGCGGGGCCACCAGGGGGGGATAACCTAATTGCAGTCGTACAGTCTACACATGTGGTCCCTCTTTCTTACGCAGCCGGGGTGTGCCGCTGGAGGGAGCAAGAGATGGATTGGCTGGCTGGCATGGAGGGGCGGTGCCCGGAAGGACGGGCGCTGTTGAAAGGAGGATTTGTGTTTGGCAGTAAGCAGAACAGAGTCGCACGGACGACACGAGGAACGCGGAACTGCAGAGATACGAGGACACGCTACCCTTCTCTCGTGCCTTGTTCCACGGAAGACACTTACTGCTCAAGCCTGCTGTGTTCACTTTCTCTCTGGGGAACGAGTGGAGCCGAAACCAAGAGAGAGACATTGTAGCCACGCTACACGCCGTGAGTAAACACAACGTATCGGTATATCTGCGCCGGATGAATGTACTGTTTCCCGAGCTATCAGTAAATGGAATATATGAACTGTGCTATAAGGAACTTTGGATAATACAAACTGACATTACAAACTGAAGAAAATTGAGAGCACCGCATGCTGAAACGCTGCTACTATTAACACAGGCCCGCTCGTTGGAGAGCAGTACAACGGGGCGGGCCGCGTTATATCCTTTTTGTCGTATTGTCTACCAATGACCAGCGCTTTTCACTGCCCCAACTTAGGCTAGGATGTGGGAGGAACATTCTGGCCCCAGACCTAAACCTCGTAGCACCCCATACCCACTACCATAGACATGCCCCATTATCTTTGCTGTGTGCCACCAGTGTGTATTGTTCTTAATAGTACTTGATTATGTGCTGTGACTCCCTGAGACCAGATGTGTGGTATTGATATTCTCAGGCTATGTTTGTAGTGTAGTGTGCAGTGTGATTCTGGATTAGTTTGTGACCATTTCCAGACCTGGGTGCAGTATCAGCACCATTTCCCACGTGTGCAGTGTTTTAGGGGCAGGACAGATAGTGGGGGTGGGAGTAGCAGCTTGGGGTTGGCCTACAGTGCAGAGAAGCACTTCCTCTATTATCCACCCTAGGCCTACGGGCACTGGTCTTTTAGATTAGGTTAGTTAGTAGTTATTTATCTAGGTTATGAACTTGTATGATATATATATATATATATATTTCCTGTAATAAAGTATTTCTTATTGTTTCTTAAACATTCTCCCGTGTCTGTTTGTGGTCTTGGGGAAATTCATGTGTGGTAGGTCAGCTGAGCCTTTGGGAAGTGTATCCGTGCGTTTGCACACTTTAACCCTAGATCTGGATACTTCCCATGGGGGTCTGGTGACAATAGCTCTGGGGAACATCAAGCACAAAAAGGACGGAGACACTGTGGCCTGTACTACTAAATGTAGCTGTAATAATCCCTAGTGAACCTAAAATGTACATCCTAATAAATCACTGTTACAACACCAACAGTACCATTTGTATTCCATATATCACTGAGCTGTAATACAAAAAAAATATTTAAGAGACTTCCTAAAGTTGTACACTATTTCCTCACATCTCCCGCACAGCCCCATCCCTTTTATCTGGCTGACTGAGTGGTGAGCCCGGGAGGTTTTTATCAGCAGGAGTAGCAAGTAGCCTGAAGAGGTTCCATTGATTCAAGAACATCAAAGCCTCAGCTTTGCCGCTTGGCCACAAAGGCATCATTGAAGCTACCGGCTTGCCTTCAATGCAAAATAGGCAGGCAGCGACGTACGGCAGTGACGCATAGCAGTGACGCATAGCAGTGACGCATAGCAGCGACGCATAGCAGTGACGCATAGCAGCGACGCATAGCAGTGACGTACGGCAACGACACACGGCAGCGATGACAATACATTTGAATCTAATGTAATGCATTCTTATATATATATATTTGATTGTGGGGATGCCCATTTGTTTACATTTGGATTGCAGATTGTGCCCCCCCCCCACACACACACACCTCTACATGCAGTATTTGTTGTTTAACATTTTAATTGATTTGAATCAATTTGCACTTTTGTCTTCCTCACTATGTTTAATTAGATATATTTTCGATATTTGTAATTAGTTTCTATTATATGATTGAATGTGTCTATTTAATGCTATATTGTGGTAACTTACTGTCTATTCAGATGCACATTGATCAGGTAGCCTAAACAGTGAAATTATGCTAGTGATACCCCTATATCTTCCATTAACCTAATATTGTGATTGTCATTATGGAAGAGATGATTTTGTATATTGATTTTAACTTTAATTATATTATTCAATGTCTATATATACAATTAATATAGTTGCTGTCCATTATGGACTGTGAAACGTCCATCATTGATGTGTTTCCTAGGCTATATGCATGACTGTGGGACGTGGTAGGTATACTGGCTATATTTGCATGGGAAATTACCTGATGAAGGTCTAAGGACCGAATCATTGTACTTTAAATAAAGGCTATTGCAAGTAAAAGGACATTGTGTGGAAGTTCTCTTCTCTTGCTAATTGATTTGAATTGAAAGTGAATATCCCAAGCCCCCCCCCCGTTCTTGCTCCATCTCTCCCTCTATCCATTCTCTCCATCTCTCCCTCTCTATCCTTTCTCTCCATCTCTCCCTCGCGGCACTTCACTTTCCTAACCAGCTGTAAATCTGACGATGCTGTAGGTCTTCTACAGCATCTTATACAGGTCTTGTTTACAGATGTTACCATTACCAACATAAACCTTTTACAGACACAGATAGCAGGTAAATGTGCGGGTGTGACTGTATTCACTGTATTTTTGTGTCAGTCCTCGCATCAAGAGCTCAGTCGGAATGAAAACAATGTCTCCGTTAACATTTCTTGATTTTGGAGGTGCAGCGACCCACTTGTTTAAATTTGGATCACTGATTGGGCATTTAATATGTGAAATGATCTGGCAATAGGTATTTTTTTTATATATCAAATTTAAAGCGGCAATCCTACTATGAGATCCAATAAATCAGAACACTGTTTGAATGAAAGGAGACCAGTAGAAAAAATACTAAATACTGTAGATGGTGTGGTCTTTTTTTAAATGCTTTCCTGACTACACAAATACATTTGGCCATTTTCAAAGTTATGTAAACAATTCAATTCAACAATATATATATGCGGTTTTAAGATTTAAATACAATAAATACGATCAATTAGATAAAAATGAATGCAGATAAAATATGTGCACAGGCAGTCGTTAAAAAAAGAAAATACAAAATACATTTGGTTTTTATCGCGTAGAAAACTAGGGTAGGTTATACGATAGTGAGATATGTTTTCTTTTTTTAAGATTCAAGATTCCTATCAGCATCTGTGATCAGAGCAGGGAGAGAGGGAGCTGGGTGAGAGAGACCTGCTGCCTGCTGATTATTGTGTTAATCCTCGTAATAGAGATAGCATTCTGAGATCAGAGCCCTAGATGGTGTGTATCGTGCAATATGAGCTGACAGGTAAGTAATCTCAACCTTCTTATCGTATGTTACTATTATGTACTGTGCTACTATGTCTATACTATGCACTCAAGTTTGACACTGCAAGACGAACAATACTACTAACTTTAGCCACGTGCTGACTTGTTGTACACAATTTGTAAGTCTCTTTGGATAAAAGCGTCAGCTAACTGACTACTATGTCACTATGTAAATGTAAATATGGTGCAAGCCAGGTATCAGGAAAACCTTTGGAACCTTAAGCTATAATATATAATATATAATAATAATAATAATAATAATAATAATAATAATAATAATAATAATAATAATAATAATAATAATAATAATAATAATACATTTTATTTGGAGGCGCCTTTCAAAACACCCAAGGTCACCTTACAGGGTATAAAAACAGAACAGTCAAGAGTAAAACAATGATCTTGGCAAAAGTGTCAGTGGAGTTAAAAACATACAAGACAAACAATGTAAACGTATGCAATATAAAACAGTGGCACACAGGGTGCAGTTATAGTGAGTATGGCCAGTAAGCAAGGCAGTTAAAAGACAAGGTTAAGAAAAGAATAAGATAAACAACAAGAAGTATAAAAAAACAGTGAAGTTAAAATAACAGACAAACAAACAAAATATATTTATAATACAGTACTATAGCTATACTATAATAACTATATATTATATTGTACTGTGAATTCTCTGCAGACGTCTCTTGGCAGAGCCTGAGGTGTGGCCAGCAATAGCAACCCCTTCCCCTATGCCCACTCAACTCCAACCCACACACACCAGACCAAAAAGAAAAAATGCAAACAAAGTGCAATTTCAAGCGGGCCTCTTTTGCCTAGAGGTTTACATTATTCTACCTTCAAGACTAGGGTTAACTTATCTCTCAGGATGGAGCTTTGCAGGGTTCAGTCCTCTGCTCACTCCCGTCTTCCAATACTGCTCTCTCAACTTCTCTCCCTCTCCTCTTCCTCACCCATTCTCTCCTCACTTCCACCTCCCCGTACTGCTCCCTCTACCTCTCTCTCCTTTTCCTCACCCATTCTCTCCTCACTTCCACCTCCCAGTACTGCTCCCTCTACTTCTCTCCCTCTCCTCTTCCTCACCCATTCTCTCCTCACTTCCACCTCCCCGTACTGCTCCCTCTACCTCTCTCTCCTCTTCCTCACCCATTCTCTCCTCACTTCCACCTCCCCGTACTGCTCCCTCTACCTCTCTCCCTCTCCTCTTCCTCGCCCATTCTCTCCTCACTTCCACCTCCCCGTACTGCTCCCTCTACCTCTCTCCCTCTCCTCTTCCTCGCCCATTCTCTCCTCACTTCCACCTCCCCGTACTGCTCCCTCTACCTCTCTCCCTCTCCTCTTCCTCGCCCATTCTCTCCTCACTTTCACCTCCCCGTACTGCTCCCTCTGACACTCTCCCTCTCCTCTTCCTTGCTCATTCTCTCCTTGTTGAAATGGAAGCATTGTTCTAGCCCCCTCTCTCCTGCCATCCTACCCTGCGCCTCTCTCCCTCCATTCTCATCTTCCACCCCCCTCTCTCTCCCTCTCTTTATCTCTCCCTCCCATCCTCTCCCGCCATCTCTCTCTCCCTCAAACCTCTCTCTTTTATCTCTCCCTCCATTCTCCCATCCCCTCTCTCTCTCTCTCTCTCTCTCTCTCTCTCTCTCTCTCTCTCTCTCTCTCTCTCTCTCTCTCTCTCTCTCTGTCCCGTAAGGCCAGCCCAGCCTAATTAGGAGTGTTTTGCCTATTAGAGGGCCTCGCTGACGCCGAAACACCACTCCTGTTTATTGCAATTAGTCTGCCCATTAATGTGCACTTCACAACATCGGGGCTGTCGCGGTTGGAAAGGACTGGAGCAGCGCGCCGTGCATTATTTATGAAATGAGGGGGCTGGGGGGGGGGGGGGGGGGGGGGGGAGTGTTTGTCAGCCAATTTTTTTTTAACAGCACACAAACTTGGAAAGACGCACACACACACACACACAGACACACACACACGCACACATAAACAAACACGCCAACAAGCATTCAGCGGCACATCTGTCATTTCCAGGTAGAGCTGCCTCTTTTGTCTCATGAAGAGTTGTGAGTTCTACTGTGAAAAACCACACAATGCAAAAGCACACACCACACACACACACACACACACACACACGCACGCGCACACACACGCGCACACACACACACACACACACACACACACACACACACACACACACACACACACACACACACACACACACACACACACACACACACACGCACACACGCACACACGCACACACACACTGCAAAGCAAGAAGTTTGTTATCTTTGCTGGTGTTCTCAGAGACATTCTAGTGCAGTTTTTATTTGAGATGTGAAGCACCTCCTTAACACTTTGAGCGCCACTCACAGCTAATCTCGGGTTTACGATCGTGACGTTGAAAGCCACGTCACGGCTTTTCTCTGATTTATTTTTTATTTTTTTATTAGCGATCTGAAATCATATTGCATCACGCGAGCCTACCGTTGGAGATCATGGGGCCGCTGGCGATCAGATGTGAAAAAAGCGTCCCCTATCGTCTCCCAGATGGTAAATCACCCTTTTGGAATGGACTCAATGAAAATGGATGGGAAAAAAAAATATTCCAGTCCACATTTTACTTCTCACCCATGCAGCCGGAGTTACCAGAGTTCATTCTGGAGCCTCTGAGCCGCGGCGATCATGGGTTATACTGTACACACGTTGGATCAATATACTTATCGATTTTTTCGAATGGTGATCAGGAATTGGAATATACCATTTGGATACCATCTGATGTCAGGTAAGGAATCTATGTTATCAGTGTTAGGATAATCAGACTCGTTTTCATGGAGATATAAGCGTTTCCACTATATGTGATATGGCTGTTTCACTGTAAAAGCCATGAGGAAATAATAGCAGCGATTATCAGCGCACGGCACGAGCGTGCATGCGCACACATATACTATCGACCATCTAGCGTTTATTTGAAAACGATTCATAAATAGACCGACAAATGATAACGTTCTGGAATATTCCAGTAAAAGGAGATTATCAAGGAATGTGTTGTTTTTTCTTCGAAACCGAGTGGTTTTCAAAATGCTATAAAAAGGAAATGAAGCGATAAAAACACAATCTGCTTTGCCAATGTTGACTGGAAAATGATTCTTTGATAAGCGATGGGCAGATTAGACACATAGCATAATTTAAAACATAGATTAGGCGATATTAACGTTACATGGGCCGTGGACCGTGGCATCAACGGGGTAAAAAGGAAAACACGGCCTGGCACTGAAAGTGTTAACCAGCAATGGATACACGTTCATTCACACCATCACTCACGGTTAGCCACCCGCCCCCTAGTGGCGTCTCATGGGCATTGCACTTTGTGTAAACCAGTTCGCTTTGCATCTACGGCCTCTCTGTGGTGTCCTCGTCGTTGAACCGGTGTCTGCATTGCTCAATAAGTACCAGCGGCGTTAAGATTAACTGTGTTTTCCCCAATCTGTGAGGTCATAGCTTGGTGATCCAGCGGTCGGTCACAAGATGCAGCGTGTCGCTTCAGCTGGCTGCTTACGTCAGGGGTTGTGGTTTTTCATGCTCTTTTCTCTGGGTTTCCAAATGTTCAGAAGTATTGTCCTCAAGCTTACTTTGTCTGACTCAGGGCGTTTTCACACCTGGCTCGTTTGGAGCTGTTGATCCGAAACCTGGAGCGTTTCCCCCCTATTTCGGTTCAGTTGGGCATATATGAACACAGCAATCACATTCTGTTGCGGAACAAAACAAGCGGGCCGAGACCACCTGTGAGAATGCAATCGACTTAACAACCCGACACAATAATAATAATAATATGTCGTGGGTCAACGTGGAGCAGCGATGAGGTACAACATCTGTTGTGAAGGATCAGATTAAACCGAATATATATATTTATTTATGGATATATATTTAATGGTATTTGTATATCGTTTGATATCCCCTGTATATTCCTTGTACAATATGCACTGAATATCCCTTTAGTCTACTAAACAGCCCATAATAGTTTCATTCTACCATTGGACGAGAACCTGGCGCCATCAGCCATACCCCTAGGTTCAAGTTCAATCGTGCCGCCCAACATGCCGAGGCAAGCCCGGTTCCGCGTAGGAATACGTCTGGCGAAATACGAATGGTACTATTTGTTCACAGCGCATATATATATGGCGCAAGTAAAGTAGAACTTTCTTTTAGTCCATTAGTTCTTTACCCTCCAACCGAGTAACAGACGCGAAGCCTCACCCACGACGCACGTGTGGTGCAGTAAGGCCTACTTGGCCTCAGAATAGGCATTGAGATATCGTGTGGATTAATAGTTGAATTGTCATAGTTTGGCACTATACCGTCGAGTTGGACGTATTTCTATTAAGCTAATAATAGTCTATTATGTATGGTGCATCGTCGGTTAGAGTTATAAAGTGAGCAGCGCCCCCATCGTTCCTGACGTTATCTGGAGTCTTAACCAGGCTGGGCAGACCACTAGTGGTGCTTGCATCCGAGGAGCTCCGGGCCAGGACGAGGAGACCTGTACATTGGATTACTCTACCCGGACGACGGCGAGCCTTCCACGGCTTGGATTATGCTTTGGGTGCTTTGATTATTCCATGGATAACGGCCAACACTGCTGAGTGTTGGAACTACCCCCCGGAGAGGAGTCCAGGTGAGACGACGCTCTACACCAGTGAGGTCGCCTCACATCTCTCCGTTGTGGACCGGCAGCTACCGTCCACCAGAGGGTCCAGCTGTATTCATCTGCGGACCGAGGTTCTGTGGGCACCGTGTTCAAGACTTTGAATTCTCCCAAGAAATCGTCGGCCAGATGGGATACCGCCAGCGGCTTCTCTAACCCCCCCCTCCTACTGTCTTACAACCAGCGGGACCCCCCCCCCCCTTAGTGTATCCAGCTATAATCATTTAAGTACCATCGCTATAGTTTCCTAAAGAACCGGGTTGTATACTTACTCCCTGCGTAACCAGAGATTGGACATTCAATGTTGATTTACCTACGAATACTCATTTGCCATACAAGTGCATTTCAAATCATAAGTGTAAACAAGTGAACGTTGTATATACCTTTTGCTATATTAAATATTCGATTTGTACATTTGTGTGGACTTCGTTTCATCAGGTGGGAAAGTGTTCATCATATCTATATCATGTACTGGATGGCCAGAAGTTAAAGTACAAGAGGTAGTGGTTTAATAATACCATACTTAACAATACAGTCAGGGAATTGTACCCCTCAGTTACAACATCCATATCTTGGACTATGCAACCATCACGGAATGCTTATACAATTTAAAGCAAACCGTTGACAATTTAGACTTGAGTAATTTTCGGGTCATCACTTCAGCTCAAGGAAGAGCTGTATTGCTGCTGTTTCAAGGGCAGCTTTTCACGGCAGTGTACTCATTTGAGTACGCGGTCCAGTTTGACGACCACCCTAGCTGTTCCCATCGCAGCCCCGGCGGTGTTAGAGGCAGAACTAGCGTAACACGCTGTTTGGGCGTAGAGAGAGCGTACGTCAGTGGCCAATCAGATCGCAGAACCCGAACGCGGAACTGCAAGTTTGTTGGTAAAAGACTACACGCGTCCCGGTCGGGTACAACTTTGTTTACATCTGATATTATTCATCGACATTGTGGCAAAACAACTTTTTGCGCTTCTCTGCTATAACTAACAATGGAGGATTTAATTTTTTTTTCTTCAGTTTTCAGTTTACTGTAAACAAGAACAGACATACAAAAAGGAGGAGACAGAACAAAAATAAACAGACATAACAAAACTAAAAAGACTGCCAGACAGGAAACAGTGTGACTTAACTCACAGCATTACACAGTGTGTTGTATAGCCAGGTGTTACAAGAGTACAGGTAAAACATGAGATATACAGGGGTGAGTCTCTGCAGAATGCAGTTATTTGTCCTTCAGATAGTCAATGAATGGGCTCCATACGTATGTCCGAAAACCTGTTGTGCTCTTTGGATCTGTAAAAGCGGATCATCTCCATCTGTATGATTGTGATCATTTCATTGAGACATTTCTGGAAACACGTGGGGTGTAGGTGATTTCCAATCGGTTAGAATAATTTCTTTTGTGGCTACCATGCCGAGCATTAGTGTCTGTTGTTCCTCCCTTGTGTACCTTAAGGCAGTCTCTGAACACCCAAAGAGTGCCAACTCTGGATCAGGGGGAATGTCCTTTCCATAGACCCTGGAAAACCACTGGAATATTTCACCCCAGCATTTTTGTAAATGAGGACAGAGCCAAAAGAGATGTGTTAAGGAGCCTCTGCAACTTTACACCTGTCACATAATGGAGAAAAAGATGGATACATTCTGTGTAGTTTGGTCTTTGAATGGTGGAGTCTATGGATGACTTTAAATTTAATCAATTTGTACCTAGCATTGATCGAGCAAGTTTGGATTCTAGTCAAACCTTCATTCCAGGTGCTCTCAGACACCTCGAGATTCAGCTCAGTGGACCAGGCATCTCTCAGATGGTCAGTGGACACAGAGGTGGAAACCAGGGACACAAAGCGAGATATCAGGTGTCTGGAGTCTGGAGGAAGCTTCGGGAGATCATAGAATGGGCAGTTCTCTGGCATGGTTTCAAAATGTGGAATTTTTTCTTTGACATAGTGTCTGAACGGACCAGTCACCGCTGATGGCGAAAATTATTGACCACTTTTGTAGCCAATGGAATTCTGGAGCCAACGGTATATTACATGAGGGCTGATTCCTACGGTAAACGGAGAGAAGAAGACGAAGAAGTTGTTTGTTTGGAGAATTTCTCATCCACCGTTCAAATCAATGTGCGGTCCGCCATTTTGGATGAATTATTACCAATACAAGAATTACAAAAACATCTGTAAAACACACATTTTCCATGGGATTATTATACACTTTGGACCTGTACTGTAGATAAGACTTCAGGCTATGAAACTGTTTCCCAGTTCCTATCTCTCAGCTGGAACTCAAAAACAGGCATCTGGCAACAAGTAAACACAACGTGAGTAACTTTTATTTTTATTTCAGTGTGTTCAAACCTCTCTAACTATTACATTAACACTCAGAGCGATTCTTCTCCTGTTGTTGAAGAAAGTTCAGAATGTTTCCTTTCAAAAGTGACCAGACCCATGCATGTGCTATAAGTGGTTCAAGTAATAAATCACAAATTACTTTGGGAATGCAACCATCAGCCGTTTTATGCAAAATGTGCCCTCAGCATAAGGGGCTAACTAGCCTAACCAAATAATATCTCCAAAAATAAGTTATTTGGCCACAATCAGAAGAACCCATTTTGGTGCTAGGGAGAACCTTTTATTTTTGTTTGCATTTTTCAGTGCTTCTTGTTACTACTTGGTACTTCATTCATTCATTCATTCATTCATTCATTAATTCATTCATTCATTCATTCATTCATTCATTCATTCATTCATTCATTCATTCATTCATTCATTCATTCATTCATTCATTCATTCATTCATTCCACCATTGTGGGGCAAGGACTGAGAAAAGGCAGGTTCTCCTTGATGACCCTCCCGGAGCTCGGATAGGAGTGGTTCTGAGATGGCCAGAAGATGCAGAGCGTAGGGGTCTTGAGGGTGTGTAGTTAGAGACCATTGACCGGAGGTAGGCAGGAGTGGTTCCCTTTGCCGCATTGGTATGCCAGGTCGAGGGCCCAACCCCCCTTCCTCTCGGCCACGACACCGTAAAATGGCCAATATATGGGCTTGATGTTAAAAATAAAGTTAATTTGGTAGACTTCTTGATAACAGCCATATTTGGGCCAGGGGATAGAGATATACTGAGAGGTGAACTTGAGCAGAATGCTAACTTGTGGCGAAGAGGAGATGGAGCTGAGATGGTATATTTTTCTATTTGGTGGGAGAGGTTTATCAGGCCAGGGCCTGGGTTCCACTCCACTGTGCACTATGAGCTAGGAGGGCGCTGGAGCATTTAGGACTGGAATGATCCAGAGAGAGAGAGAGAGAGAGAGAGAGAGAGAGAGAGAGAGAGAGAGAGAGAGAGAGAGAGAGAGAGAGAGAGAGAGAGAGAGAGGAGAGAGAGAGAGAGAGAAAGAGAGGGAGAGGGAGAGGGAGAGAGAGAGAAAGAGAGGGAGATAGAGAAAGAGAGGGAGAGAGAGAAAGAGAGGGAGAGAGACCAGAGCGAGAGAGAAAGAGATAGAGGGAGTGAGAGAGAGGGAGATGGAGAAAGAGAGGAAGAAAGTATAACTCACCCGCCCCTACCAAAAAATTTAAATAATAAATAAAATAAATTACCCTGATAACAAAAGGGACCCGCCCTAATAACTGATATCAGAGTCAGCGCATGGAGCTGTGGCCCCCCGAGAAGACGAGGCTTAATCAGCGGGCCGTAATACACGCCGCGTCCCCACGGCCAAAAAGGACCCCGCTATTATTATTGGTCCCAAATTAGATTTGAGATGCAGTGCTAATTATTTTCCGTTCCTCCCACCCTCTCGCACCAACACAAACCCCCCAACCCCCTTATTCCACCAGCACCTTTTCATTGTAATTATTGGTTGTGGAAAGAGAGAACAGGGAGAAGAAAGAGAAAAAAGAAATCACACAAGCAATTAGATTATTATTTTTTTTATTATTATTTTGGTTTAGGAGAATGCTCACCGGAGTTACGTGAAGAAAAAAAACTATTTCGCCGGACAGTTATTAATGTACGCGTGACCCGTTCAATGGTTCAATTTGTAAAATGATTAAAAATACATTGGTATATCTGCATTAAACATTCATGTACAGAGGGCAGCACGGCGAACAGAGGCCGGGGCCGCGACACACACAGGGAATTGGCATAACGACTAAATGGGGGATGGAAATGGAAGAAAGAGAGAAAAAAAAACTTGTGACGCTGCACCAAGACGTACGAGGGGAGACAGTGGAGGGGAAATAGCCTGTTTTCCCCCAAACAAAAATTCTAAATGTGATTTGTCGCTTCAATCATTATTTGTACTTTTCAGTCCGTAGGGCCTTTGATGACCATAAACCATAACAATTTCTCTGTCTGCCTCGTTCGCTTTCGCTTTCACATCTCTCTCTCTCTCTCTCTCATCTCTCTCTCTCTCTCTCTCTCTCTCTCTCTCTCTCTCTCTCTCTCTCTCTCTCTCTCTCTCTCGCTCTCTCTCTCTCTCTCTCTCTCTGGGATCTTGTCCATGGGGGCATTTGGGCCAGCCAAGCTGTTGATAAGGACGAGATTGTGCAAAGTTTTGAATATATTTTCCTCTTCTGATGGTTTCCACTTGGGTCGGATCCATCTCCAGTACCTCTACAAACCACATGCCACGATGCAGGAATTAAATGTTTTTGACACTTCCTGCAAACTACACACCATTGTGGGAAGAGCCTTATGAAATGTAATTATAAGAGAACATGTCTTTGGAACAGTGCAGAACAGCTCGGTTTGGTTGACTGGGGTAAAGTGAAAGGGAGAATCCACCCTAAAACAAAATGTGCACATGTTATTTCTGTAACAATATACAGAGGCAAGTGATGATGCCATCAAGAGACAACTATTGGAGCTGATAAGGAAACAACTCATATAGGGCACTCTATTTACTTTACATTACAGCTATCTAGCTCAAACT
>NC_140176.1:23756499-23807421 GCF_963971535.1 Notolepis coatsorum | reverse complement strand
AGGGAACCCCTGTCTTCTTCATCACTGTACAATGATGTTGTAAGGTGTGATTGCAGTATGGGTATTGAGTAGGGGTGGATGTTGTGGAAGGACATATTTATTTATAATATATATTATCATTATTATTGTTATTATAATGATTATCATGTATTTATTTATTTATTTTATTTGTTGAGACACTAGGAAGGCTGAGAGGGAGACAGAGTAGGGGAGAAACAGGAGAGAAGGTTCTTTATTGAGACAGTAGGAAGGCTGAGAGGGAGACAGAGTACGGGAGACTCAGGGGAGAAGGTTCTTTATTGAGACAGTAGGCAGGCTGAGAGGGAGACAGAGTAGGGGAGACACAGGAGAGAAGGTTCTTTATTGAGACAGTAGGACGGCTGAGAGGGAGACAGAGTAGAGGAGACACAGGAGAGAAGGTTCTTTATTGAGACACTAGGAAGGCTGAGAGGGAGACAGAGTAGGGGAGACACAGGAGAGAAGGTTCTTTATTGAGACACTAGGAAGGCTGAGAGGGAGACAGAGTAGGGGAGACACAAGAGAGAAGGTTCTTTATTGAGAAAGTAGGACGGCTGAGAGGGAGACAGAGTAGAGGAGACACAGGAGAGAAGGTTCTTTATTGAGACAGTAGGATGACTGAGAGGGAGACAGGGTAGGGGAGACACAGGAGAGAAGGTTCTTTGTTGAGACAGTAGGAAGGCTGAGAGGGAGACATAGTAGGGGAGACACAGGAGAGAAGGTTCTTTATTAAGGCAGTAGGAAGCCTGAGAGGGAGACAGAGTAGGGGAGACACAGGAGAGAAGGTTCTTTATTGAGACAGTAGGAAGGCTGAGAGGGAGACAGAGTAGGGGAGACACAGGAGAGAAGGTTCTTTATTGAGACAGTAGGATGGCTGAGAGGGAGACAGGGTAGGGGAGACACAGGAGAGAAGGTTCTTTGTTGAGACAGTAGGAAGGCTGAGAGGGAGACAGAGTAGGGGAGACACAGGAGAGAAGGTTCTTTATTGAGACAGTAGGAAGGCTGAGAGAGAGACAGAGTACGGGAGACTCAGGGGAGAAGGTTCTTTATTGAGACAGTAGGAAGGCTGAGAGGGAGACAGAGTAGGGGAGACACAGGAGAGAACGTTCTTTATTAAGACAGTAGTGCGGCTGAGAGGGAGACAGAGTAGGGGAGACACAGGAGAGAAGGTTCTTTATTGAGACAGTAGGAAGGCTGAGAGGGAGACAGAGTAGGGGAGACACAGGAGAGAAGGTTCTTTATTGAGACAGTAGGACGGCTGAGAGGGAGACAGAGTAGAGGAGACACAGGAGAGAAGGTTCTTTATTGAGACACTAGGAAGGCTGAGAGGGAGACAGAGTAGGGGAGACACAAGAGAGAAGGTTCTTTATTGAAAAAGTAGGACGGCTGAGAGGGAGACAGAGTAGGGGAGACACATGAGAGAAGGTTCTTTATTAAGGCAGTAGGAAGCCTGAGAGGGAGACAGAGTAGGGGAGACACAGGAGAGAAGGTTCTTTATTAAGGGGAGACACTGCAGGTGAATAGGGTAAAAAAATTAACTAATTGATATCACAATGAAACTTCCCCAGTTGATTACTTATATTAAGACAATACTTTTTTGTATTACAAGTTTTCTGAAATTGTATTTTTAAATATGCAAATGAGGCAGTATCTACTTAAATATGCACTAATTTGCATATAATTCCAGGACAGAAATCTGAACATTGGATAAAGCCATTTTCAAAATTATAGTTTCATTTTGTTGACATATTAGAGCCAAAGGTTATTACAGAGGGGATTTTGGATATCTCTTTTTAGCACTCCATAAATCAGAAAATACTCCATTCAGTCCATTTTTATGGTAAAATTCCATATTTCGCCATGTTTTTAGGAATAAAATGTGATATAAATCAGGGTATGAATGCGATATCAACAAACCCTTCTGTAAATACCTTCAGAACATAGATATGTATAGAACTGGAAGGTTTGGTGTATGTGAGTGCTACTGAAGTGGAGATTTCTGGCTCAGAGTATGAGGAAAAACTCTTAAAACTCATTTTTGGGAAAACGCCTTCAAAGTTCTGTATTGTAAAATGCCATACTTTTTTTTTTAAACAGATATTTACAAACACAATATCTAATCAAACCATTAGTAATACACAACCTAAACACATGCCTGATAACTGAATAATAATAATAATGATGTTATTGAACTGAACAGAACTACACACAGGCTACAAACAGTGTAGTACAGTGTAGTACCCCCTAATAGGCAAAAAATATTTAAATAGATATCACTATGAAACTTTCCCAGTTTGTTATGTACATATAAACTAAGAAAAAATATATTGCAAGTTTTCTGAAATGTATGTTTATATATGCAAATGAGGCACTTCCCCATTAAATATGTGCAGATTTATGGATGCAATAAGGCAAAATGAAGTCAAATAAACAACTAAATGTGTGTTATTGACGTTTTATTGTCACTAGTTTCATAGAAGACATGTTTAGGAAGCAAAATATAACAAAATCTCAAAATCAACAAAAAAAGTATATTTGCCTATTCACCTGCAGTGTCTCGCCTTAAGGCAGTAGGAAGCCTGAGAGGGAGACAGAGTAGGGGAGACACAGGAGAGAAGGTTCTTTATTAAGGCAGTAGGAAGCCTGAGAGGGAGACAGAGTAGGGGAGACACAGGAGAGAATGTTCTTTATTGAGACAGTAGGAAGGCTGAGAGGGAGACAGAGTAGGGGAGACACAGGAGAGAAGGTTCTTTATTGAGACAGTAGGATGGCTGAGAGGGAGACAGAGTAGGGGAGACACAGGAGAGAAGGTTCTTTGTTGAGACAGTAGGAAGGCTGAGAGGGAGACAGAGTAGGGGAGACATAGGAGAGAAGGTTCTTTATTGAGACAGTAGGAAGGCTGAGAGAGAGACAGAGTACGGGAGACTCAGGGGAGAAGGTTCTTTATTGAGACAGTAGGACGGCTGAGAGGGAGACAGAGTAGGGGAGATACAGGAGAGAAGGTTCTTTATTAAGACAGTAGGGCGGCTGAGAGGGAGACAGAGTAGGGGAGACACAGGAGAGAAGGTTCTTTATTGAGACAGTAGGACGGCTGAGAGGGAGACAGAGTAGAGGAGACACAGGAGAGAAGGTTCTTTATTGAGACAGTAGGAAGGCTGAGAGGGAGACAGAGTAGAAGAGACACAGGAGAGAAGGTTCTTTATTAAGGCAGTAGGAAGCCTGAGAGGGAGACAGAGTAGGGGAGACACAGGAGAGAAGGTTCTTTATTGAGACAGTAGGAAGCCTGAGAGGGAGACAGAGTAGGGGAGACACAGGAGAGAAGGTTCTTTATTGAGACAGTAGGATGGCTGAGAGGGAGACAGAGTAGGGGAGACACAGGAGAGAAGGTTCTTTGTTGAGACAGTAGGAAGGCTGAGAGGGAGACAGAGTACGGGAGACTCAGGGGAGAAGGTTCTTTATTGAGACAGTAGGAAGGCTGAGAGGGAGACAGAGTAGGGGAGATACAGGAGAGAAGGTTCTTTATTGAGACAGTAGGAAGGCTGAGAGGGAGACAGAGTAGGGGAGACACAGGAGAGAAGGTTCTTTATTGAGACAGTAGGATGGCTGAGAGGGAGACAGGGTAGGGGAGACACAGGAGAGAAGGTTCTTTGTTGAGACAGTAGGAAGGCTGAGAGGGAGACAGAGTAGGGGAGACACAGGAGAGAAGGTTCTTTATTGAGACAGTAGGAAGGCTGAGAGAGAGACAGAGTACGGGAGACTCAGGGGAGAAGGTTCTTTATTGAGACAGTAGGAAGGCTGAGAGGGAGACAGAGTAGGGGAGACACAGGAGAGAACGTTCTTTATTAAGACAGTAGGGCGGCTGAGAGGGAGACAGAGTAGGGGAGACACAGGAGAGAAGGTTCTTTATTGAGACAGTAGGAAGGCTGAGAGGGAGACAGAGTAGGGGAGACACAGGAGAGAAGGTTCTTTATTGAGACAGTAGGACGGCTGAGAGGGAGACAGAGTAGAGGAGACACAGGAGAGAAGGTTCTTTATTGAGACACTAGGAAGGCTGAGAGGGAGACAGAGTAGGGGAGACACAAGAGAGAAGGTTCTTTATTGAGAAAGTAGGACGGCTGAGAGGGAGACAGAGTAGGGGAGACACAGGAGAGAAGGTTCTTTATTAAGGCAGTAGGAAGCCTGAGAGGGAGACAGAGTAGGGGAGACACAGGAGAGAATGTTCTTTATTGAGACAGTAGGAAGGCTGAGAGGGAGACAGAGTAGGGGAGACACAGGAGAGAAGGTTCTTTATTGAGACAGTAGGATGGCTGAGAGGGAGACAGAGTAGGGGAGACACAGGAGAGAAGGTTCTTTGTTGAGACAGTAGGAAGGCTGAGAGGGAGACAGAGTAGGGGAGACACAGGAGAGAAGGTTCTTTATTGAGACAGTAGGAAGGCTGAGAGAGAGACAGAGTACGGGAGACTCAGGGGAGAAGGTTCTTTATTGAGACAGTAGGAAGGCTGAGAGGGAGACAGAGTAGGGGAGATACAGGAGAGAAGGTTCTTTATTAAGACAGTAGGACGGCTGAGAGGGAGACAGAGTAGAGGAGACACAGGAGAGAAGGTTCTTTATTGAGACACTAGGAAGGCTGAGAGGGAGACAGAGTAGGGGAGACACAGGAGAGAAGGTTCTTTATTGAGACAGTAGGAAGGCTGAGAGGGAGACAGAGTAGAGGAGACACAGGAGAGAAGGTTCTTTATTAAGGCAGTAGGAAGCCTGAGAGGGAGACAGAGTAGGGAAGACACAGGAGAGAAGGTTCTTTATTGAGACAGTAGGAAGCCTGAGAGGGAGACAGAGTAGGGGAGACACAGGAGAGAAGGTTCTTTATTGAGACAGAAGGATGGCTGAGAGGGAGACAGAGTAGGGGAGACACAGGAGAGAAGGTTCTTTGTTGAGACAGTAGGAAGGCTGAGAGGGAGACAGAGTACGGGAGACTCAGGGGAGAAGGTTCTTTATTGAGACAGTAGGAAGGCTGAGAGGGAGACAGAGTAGGGGAGATACAGGAGAGAAGGTTCTTTATTGAGACAGTAGGGCGGCTGAGAGGGAGACAGAGTAGGGGAGACACAGGAGAGAAGGTTCTTTATTGAGACAGTAGGAAGGCTGAGAGGGAGACAGAGTAGGGGAGACACAGGAGAGAAGGTTCTTTATTAAGACAGTAGGAAGGCTGAGAGGGAGACAGAGTAGGGGAGACACAGGAGAGAAGGTTCTTTATTGAGACAGTAGGAAGGCTGAGTGGGAGACAGAGTAGGGGAGACACAGGAGAGAAGGTTCTTTGTTGAGACAGTAGGAAGGCTGAGAGGGAGACAGAGTAGGGGAGACACAGGAGAGAAGGTTATTTACTGAGACAGTAGGAAGGCTGAGAGGGAGACATAGTATTATTATTATTTTTAAGGGCTCTAGGCTTTTATTATGTAGTATACAGTGGGGAGGTGGATGGAGAGAGACGGGAAAAGTGGTAAAGAGAGGAGGCGGAGGAGGAGGAGGAGGAGAGAGAGAGTGAATGAATGAATGAAAACTTTATTTAACAGATTGCAGAATGGGTACAATACAGTACGGCTCAATACACACAATTGTTCAACTGTTCCACCGGTCCCGAAATGACATCTGGTCATAAATCTTTGACTGTTGTATAAAATTAGCGATTTTAATTTCAAACGTATTCAAGTATTAACATCACTAACATGTCACAACAGCATGTAGAATGTATATTATCATCAATACGTTAGTTTAGCAATAGGTTAAATGTGTCATTAGATAGATTTAACTTTTCGATTTGGACAAGTCTAGTCGCGAGGGTGACCATTTTTGAACCATGGGAATTGTAGTCTTTTTGTGGCCATTTTTTAATAGACATCACTAGCTGTCGATCAGCGTTGGAATTTTTCAGAACTACACTTCCTGGAAGATTCTATAGGGGTTCAAGGTTCAGAGTCTGTATGAATGATATCAATAACTGTTATTATTCGGGATAATAAGCCACAAAAGGTAATGTTTTTGGCAAATTTGAAAATGCAGTTAGTTTCTCTTCCCTATTGTTAGCATTCAGCAACAATTAGATTTGAAAATAGTTTCAAAATGGTGCTACCCTGATCAAAATAAAAAAGCTACTGTACATTACAGTAGATTTCATTATCTGTTCTCATGCACGCCTGGTGATACTAAATCCAAATTGAACTCGGGCATTTGAAAGATAATATATGTATATATATATAAATGTGCGAATTGGCTATAATAAGGTAATTTATAAGCCTCTGCTATATTCTATAATAATATTTCAAATTGCATTGGTCCGGATGGGAGAATTCAGTACTGTATCTACAGAACCTTCTGTTTAATCATCTTCCCTTTATTAATTGTCTTAGCATTTTTTGTACACATGATCTCAAGAAGGTACTGAACGAGATCAGTGGCAGTTTTTAATGTTTGGTCATTATTAGCATGGTGTTATTCACTGTCAAATATGCAAAGACAAATCATAATTCATATTCTCCTTTGTTTCATCACAATTTAAGCAAGCCTAGTAATAGACACACTATTTCTGACACTGTGAATACATTCCCTGAGGTCCATAGATGTCCCTAGTTACCAAGAATATGCAAATAGCCCTTGTAGAAGTGGAGCAATATTACATTTACCTAGGTATATATTTTAGGCGGATTTTCACCACGGGTGGAAGAGGGTAAGGGGATGCAGACCAGACAAAGACGTTTGTCTTGTTTACATCAGGGTCCCCCATTTTCAATTCATAGTGAGAGAGAGAGATGGATGACATGCAAACAAAGGTCATAAACAGGATTCAACTCCATGAAAGTACATGCTGTTGTCGCCCGCTAAGTCACAAGGACACCTTTTAGTGTTGTGTAATGATGTGTTCAATGTTGTACAATAGTTGACATTCAGCGTACATACTGTAATGCCTGGATGGCCTTGCTACTGTTGGCCCTTTGAAAAGCTGTCTGTATAGCTCTTGGAAACGCTGAGAGCAGCAACTGTCACTGCATTTAGTTACACGCTGCCATTTGCCTTTTTAAAACGAGGTCGTCGCGCGTCTTTCGAGAGCGGACCCTGCCCTTAAGCTGACGGATCACTCTGTTCCACCCAAATTGCCATAACGTGGTTTGGAGGAAGCCGGCGTCACAAATCAGGTGGTCATTCCGCATCCATCCCGTTCCATCATATGATTTGTCTTGTTAAGGTTACAACGGCAGCTGGGCACGTCGGGAGAAATTCCCCAGACTATGAGGTATGGCAGGCAAGCCATCTACGACCACCCCAAATCCAATAAGACTTGAACCGTTATTGATTGCATTTCCCCCCCCTCTCTCTCTCCCCCTCTCTCTCTCACTCTCTCTCTCTCTCTCCAAATTTCAGAACTTTTTACGGGTCTCTCTGGTCTTTGCGTGGCAGAGACAAGACGCCCCAGCCGCACCGCTCATGGGTTTTAGATTACTTGTAATGTCCTTTGAATTCAATTAGGATTTTTACACTCGTCTATGCCCAACTGATTGTGTTTGAAAGCCACACACACACACACACACACACACACACACACACACACACACACACACACACACACACACACACACACACACACACACACACACACACACACACACACACACACACACACACACACACACACACACACACACACACACACACACACACACACACACACACACACTCAGACGTTAATAAAGGCAAAATATTGTTGCCATGACATCATGTTTATGGATTCTGTTGGAATCCTCCGGTAGACAAGACAACCGTAGCTATTGGGAATAGAGAAGAAAATCACATTTCTGTTTGGATGAATATCCCCGTCGCTTATCTGCTTCTCTCTCCTTATCGCATCTGTCTCTTTCTTTCCTCCTCCTATGCAAGCTCTATCCTCTTTTCCGTCTCTTCCTTCTTTTCCTCCTTCCTCTCGATCCCCCTCTTCCCATGCATTGTCGTTTTTCATATTGTATATCATTTCTCTTAACACTGTCCCTTTTTTTCTCTCTATTTCCACCTCTACCCTACTCTCTCTCTCTCTCTCTCTCTCTCTCTCTCTCTCTCTCTCTCTCTCTCTCTCTCTCTCTCTCTCTCTCTCTCTCTCTCTCTCTCTCTCTCTCTCTCTCTCCCTCCCTCTCCCAGGGTTGTTTGATGTCTGGCCGTCTCTTCCTCCTCCTCTCATTATGGGTCAGGCCAATGATAAAGATTTCTCAGGGCTGCACTACTTTTGAATTTAGAGGAAATTGCATTGAACAACGGGGGCGCCTGTGGCTCTAAATGTTTAATTAGAGCTGATAAAAACAAGGGGATCAATCACCGGGTTCACGATCACCACCACCATCACTGTGTGCGAGAAAGAGAAAGAGAGAGAGAGGATCCACAGGCGGCCGCCACACTAACCAGCTGAGCTAAAGGGACAGACCCGTTAGCAGGTGCTGGTTGACTGCCACCGACTAATCAGTAGTTTCCAACACTATATCGATCAACACAAATAGGTTGAGAAAATCTGAACAATCCCTTTAATTAATCAGCTGAGTTGGACTGGGCTAGGCACCAACTGGGCTGAGTTGAGTTGAGTTGAGCTGAGCTGAGCTGAGCTGAGCTGAGCTGAGTTGAGTTGAGCTGAGTTGAGCTGAGTTGAGTTGAGTTGAGTTGAGTTGAGCTGAGTTGAGTTGAGTTGAGTTGAGTTGAGTTGAGTTGAGTTGAGTTGAGTTGAGTTGAGTTGAGTTGAGTTGAGCTGAGCTGAGCTGAGTTGAGTTGAGTTGAGTTGAGTTGAGCTGAGTTGAGTTGAGTTGAGTTGAGTTGAGCTGAGCTGAGTTGAGCTGAGCTGAGTTGAGTTGAGTTGAGTTGAGTTGAGTTGAGTTGAGTTGAGTTGAGCTGAGTTGAGTTGAGTTGAGTTGAGTTGAGCTGAGCTGAGTTGAGTTGAGTTGAGTTGAGTTGAGTTGAGTTGAGTTGAGTTGAGTTGAGTTGAGTTGAGTTGAGTTGAGCTGAGTTGAGTTGAGTTGAGTTGAGTTGAGTTGAGTTGAGCTGAGCTGAGCTGAGTTGAGTTGAGTTGAGCTGAGTTGAGCTGAGTTGAGTTGAGTTGAATGGAAGTGGAACAACATGTGATGAAATCAACATCAATGTATAAAAAATAGACTAACGTCAGAAACAATAGCACCTTCCCGGAGCCACTCAGGACAATGGAATGCCTGGAGTAAAAGCAAGGGCTATAGGTTTAGCAAGGAATTGGCTGGTTCCCAACTTCACTATTGGCCATATGCATGACCTGAGCATGACATAAGAGCAAAATAGCTGCCATGTGAATATGATCAATTGGGTTGTGTGGTATGTGTGACTTCCATGTCATGTTAATGCTCCAATAGCACAACCATTACTCATGTTCTGTATACAGACATGATATTCGGGATGTGAAAATGCATTTCAACATCTTAACATTTGACCTTAACCAGTATTAGCCTGTATTCCAACTATCAGTGAGCATTCAAATGTGAGGAACCACCTACTGTATTTATCAACCAAGCCTATGTTGAATGCTACTTATGAATGATCCAAATACAAAGGAGAACGAACGATAGATTGCCACATGATCTACTGTATAGAGAACCCCCCTCTCTCCCAATCCTCTCATCTGTCGGATGAAAGGAGTGAACGCCGGTAGAAGGTTGAATTGTCACTTACATGGAGCTAGTGAACCCAAGTGCATGACACAGAGAGGCAAGGAGCCAGGAGGACTGAAGTAAAAGCTGTTATTATTTATTGAGGGGAATGAACTGGGCTGCCTGGAGAGGAGCTGAGCAGGGAAGGGTGTTGGGCCAGGGAATTAACTGGGCTGCCTGGGGTAACACTGGAGAGGAGCTGAGCAGGGCAGGGTGTTGGGTCAGGGAATTAACTGGGCTGCCTGGGGTAACACTGGAGAGGAGCTGAGCAGGGCAGGGTGTTGGGCCTGGGAATTAACTGGGCTGCCTGGGGTAACACTCAAGTCAAGTCAAGAGTTTTAATTGTCACGGCATACAGGTATACAATGAAATGCGGGTGGTCTTGCCCGCAACGATGTGCAATACAGTGGTACATATAATAGAATCAAAAGAAGAAAACAACATTGTGCAGTAACAGGTAGCAGGTAACATGGAGTGACATCTCGGTATCTGTACATAGTTATTTACAGAGCATGTGTGACATGCTAGTTAGCTTTGGTAGTGCAATACACTGTTCCTGTTATTCTAATTTAAAGTGTCCTTTCCTTTGGCCATAAGTGTGCGTGTGTGCGACATGAGTGTGTGCCCGCTCATGTTAAAGTGTTAAGTGGCTGCTCGTGTGTGAGCGTGCACAGTGTGCGTGTCGTGTGTGTGTTCATGTGTGCTTGTGTGTGGACAGTTCAATGTTCTGAGCACTCAATGTTCATTGTTCATGGCTCTGATGGCCTGGGGGAAGAAGCTGAGCCTAAGCCGCTCTGTCCTAGTAGCTGGGGTTCGCAGGCGTCTGCCTGACCTCAGCAGCTGAAACAGGCTGTTATTGGGGTGGTGAGGGTCTTTCATTATCCTGCAGGCTCTGGATTTGCACCTCTTGTTGTATAGAACCTGCAGGGGGGGTAGTGCAATACCCGTGGTACACTCGGCTGAGCGCACCACTTTCTGTAGGGCCTTCTTGTCCTGTGCCGTGCTGTTTCCATACCAGGCAGTGATGTTTCCGGTCAGGATGCTCTCTACAGCTCCTGAGTAGAAGGACTGGAGTATCTTCCCCGATACTCTGAACTTCCTTAACTGTCTCAGGTGGTAGAGACGCTGTTTCGCCTTCTTTACTACTGTGTCTATGTGTGTTGACCATGTCAGGTCCTCTGAGATGTGGACCCCCAGGTACTTGAAGCTGCTCACCCTGTCCACGGTAGCCCCGTTTATCATCAGTGGTGTGTGTGTCTCCTGCTGTCCTCTCCTATAATCCACGATCAGTTCCTTGGTTTTGCCAATGTTCAGGAGCAGGCTGTTGTCCTGGCACCAGCGTTCCAGTACCTCAACCTCCTCCCGGTAGGCCTTCTCGTCGTTGTCCGAGATCAGCCCCACCACCACCGTGTCATCTGCGAACTTCACTATGGAGTTGGAGCTGAACTTGGCCACACAGTCGTGTGTGTAGAGTGAGTACAGCAGGGGGCTCAGAACACAGCCCTGGGGGGACCCGATGCTCAGGGTGATGGTGTTGGAGGTCTGACCCCCCACCCTGACCGCCTGGGGTCTTTCGCTCAGAAAGTCCAGTACCCAGGCGCTCAGGGCGGAGCTCAGACCTAGCTCGATCAGCTTGTCCACCAGTCTGGTGGGGACTATGGTGTTGAACGCTGAGCTGTAGTCAATGAACAACAGTCTCACATAGCCCCCCTTCTGACGGTCAAGGTGCGAGAGGGTGCTGTGCAGTACCTGGGAGACCGCGTCGTCGGTGGACCTGTTTGTCCTGTATGCAAATTGCATAGGGTCCATATCACTGGGGAGGGAGGCACAAATGTGGTCCTTGACCAGCCTCTCGAAACATTTCATGACCACAGAGGTGAGTGCCACCGGTCTGTAGTCATTTGGACATGCTGGGGAGGGTTTCTTCGGCACAGGGATGATGGTAGACATCTTGAAGCAGGCAGGGACCACTGATTCCGCCAGTGATTGATTAAATATGGCGGTGAACACAGGGGCCAGCTGGTTGGCACAGGTCTTGAGTATACGTCCTGTTATGCCATCTGGGCCAGCAGCCTTCCTGGTGTTCACCTGCATAAATGCTCTTCTCACACTGTGTTCCGACAACGAGAGAGCGTCCCCCCCCCCCTCGCGGTTGCCCCCCCCCCCCTCCACAACAGCCGGCGCGCCAGTGACGTCACTAGCCGGAGAGCCAGCAGCGCCACTGTCTACACCAAACCGAGCGTAGAAGGTGTTGAGCTTGTCCGCGAGGGAGGCGTCGTCGCTCCCCATTGAGGGGGCGCTGACTTTATAGTCAGTTATTGTCTTCAGTCCCTGCCATAATCCTCTTGTGTCGTTTTGTGCCATTTGTGTCTCCAGTTTATCAGCATATGTCCTCTTAGCAAGTTTGACAACTTTGCGTAGAGTATAGACTGAAGCCTTATACTCCTCCATGTTTCCTGACTCTCTACCCAGGTTGTAGGCGGTGGTACGAGAGTTCAGAGCTGCTCTAATGGTGCTATCCACCCACGGTTTCTGGTTTGGGAAAATCCGCACCGTTTTCCTGAGGACAATACCATCAGCTATTGTTGTTATGTAGCACACCACTATGTCTGCTAGTTCACTGACGTCACTGGCGCTTCCTATGAACATATCCCAATCCGTGTCTGCAAGCACGTCCTTGAGCGTGGCCTCTGATTCGTCGGTCCACTTCTTTGTCTCACGTGACACGACGGCGTCACGTGATCTCTGTTGATATGCCGGAAATAGCAAGATGGAGTCATGATCGCTCGAGCTTGTGGACCCCGTTAATGGCGGAGCGGCTACTGCCTTGTAACCCGCTTTGAACGGGGAATAGCAGTGGTCGAGTGTGTTCTTCCCTCTGGTGGAGCAAGCGATGTGCTGGAAAAAGGACGGCATCACTTTCTTCAGGTTGGCCTGGTTGAAATCGCCGGCCACTACCATCGCTGCGTCTGGGTGTTTGATCTGGTGTCTGTTGAGATGATCGTGTAGTTCGCCCAGCGAGGAGAGGAGCTGAGCAGAGCAGGGTATTAGTTAACCTTTAACCCTCTGAGGTCAGAGCTCCCGTGAGCGGCAGAACAAAAGAGACGAAAAGGTGTGAAAACAGCCACATCTCGGCAGAGAGGATTTTTCATGAATGCCGAAAATGTTGCACGATTCAGAATTAGGTCAAAAGATGAGATATAGATTTCATAGATGGTTGGGTTAGTGTTGCATAGAGTCATTGAGCTGATGGTCTGGGCATAGAAGCGGGGGTCACAGGTCAAGACTAACACAGGGCTGCTCTCAGACTGAATGTGTCAAGTCGGGGGGGGGGGGGGGGGGGGGGGTTACATTGCTTTCTGGGTAAAGTAGTCATTACACATGACAAGAGAAATGGTTCCGGTTTCTTTGAAGCCCCGACCGTAGCTCAGAAATTAGTAGTGTATCTGTATGATTTGTACAAGTGATGGCTTATTTTGAAGGTATGAACCTGTACTTTCATATAATCACAAAATCACAATCACAAAAAAGCCCAGACCTCTTAAGCCCTAGCCCTATTTTCTGAAAATCCGCCTAAAAATACATACCTAAGTAAATGAAAGATTGCTCCACTTCTACAAGGTCCATTTGCATGTTCTTGGTATCTATGGATCTCTGGGAATGTATTCCCAGTGTCAGTAATATTGTGTCTATTACTAGGCTTGAGTAAATTGTAATGAACCAAAGGAGGATATCAATTTTCTTTTTCTTTTTCCATCTTTGACGGTGAATAACACCATGCTAACATTGACCAGACGTGAAAATCAGCACCTTTTTTAAATCAAGTGTACAAAAAATCTAAGCAAATGAATAAAGGGGAGATGATTTACAGGGGGTTTTGTAGATACAGTACTGCATTTTGCCATCCGGACACATTTTAAGTATGAATATAGAATATCCTATAAATTACCATATTATGGCCAAGTCACACATCCAAGGATCGGGCCAAATTCTTTTTTCCAATGGCAGAGTTCAATCTGGATGTAGTACCACCAGGCACCCCTGACCGGGCAGCAAAACCCATGAATGAAATCTACTGCAAGTACAGTTACTTTTTTATAATGTAAATAGTTCCGCCATTTTTCATCAGATTGCAACCCATTTTTGGCCCAAATAAATTTACCCCGGCCGCCTCCTATGGACTTATTGTAACGTTCTGGGTTCTCTGGCATGTCGCCTGAGAATCCTACCACCATTCTGACACCTATCACTTGCTTCCCTACTGTCACTGATTGTCTGTGTTCTCTGATTTGCTGTCACTTGTGGAGCCACTATTTAGAGCAACAACTCTCTGCCTCATTCTTGACCACAACTGGTACCTTGTCAACACTCACCCAACGTAACACTTATGCGCTTTACTTTCACCTCTGTCTGCTCTAATCACATCGTACCCTCTCAAGTTAGGGGTTGATGGTTCTTTGAGCCAAGTCTCAGTAAAGCAGATCTAAAATCACAGTCGTATTCCGGTTTTCGCAGTAAGTTCATTCAATTCATTATTCCGTGAGTGAACGTTGGTGATATTACTGGCGGGGGAAATCTGAAAAAGCCTCTCTTTCGGAGTCATTCTCTCAGGACTTGACTTGGTTCTCCCTTTGGGTCTCGTGTTTTTCCTTATTTCACGGCAGTCCTGTGGCAGGTTAAAAATCCAACGCGTCAGCGCTTGAAGGCCGGGGAAATAATGAGAGAGCTTCGCACAGCCACTGAAAAGTAGTAGAAAGAGAGATAGACAGAGAGAGAGAGATGGAGCGAATAAGGAGTAAAAAGAAGGCAGGGGGAATGTGGGCCTTGACAGTTAATTATCTGGAGAATATGACAATCAAAGGGACCATGAGTGTTTTGAATGTACCTCTCTTATTTGGTCCACCGGGATGAACAGACAGATTCATCCAACAGCGAATGTGCTCAAGGTTGAAGGCCCCCCTTCAGCACAATGCACTGTGGAGCTCCTCTCTCCCTTCTCTCTCTCTTCTTCCCTCTCTCTCCCTCTTCTCTCTCTCTTCCTCTTCCCTCTCTCTCTCTCCCCCTCTTCTTTATCTCTTTTCATCTTCTCCCTCTTTTTCATCTCTTGCTCCCTTCCTCTTCTCTCTCTCTCTTCCTATCCCTCTCTCTCTCTCTGTCACCCTCCATCCCTCTCTCTCTCTGTGTCTCTGTGTCTCTCTCTCTGTCTCTGCTCATCATCTGGTTCCTTTGCAGGACATTATTTTCCCCCTTTTTATTAGTTATTTGTTGTTGTTGGCCTTGAGGGAAACCTTGCCGGCGTCTCCTAAAATCACGCTTTCACAAATTTTTTTTTGGTTCTGTTTTAGCAATTTATTTATTTACCTGCTGCATGTATTGCATTGCATAGTTACACAATGTCCTGTGTGTATAATATTTAGTTATTTGTGATACTACGTATACATGCAATTCAAAGTTAATTACTGCATTTTCTTTCAAACTAATTTGGTCACAGAGGTCAGTTTTACAGTTACAGTTATGAGGCACTTTGGGGGCAGAGGTTTTTGGCGGGTTGTGTGGCGCGCAGGTGTAGAGACAGCTCTGTGTAGGAGTGGAACCCTGAAGCAGAAGAGTCTACACTGTAAAGATACATATGCATGGCTTTTATCTATTGACTATTGACTGATTTTGTTTGCTCATTATAAATGTGTTGGTAGATTTATTTGTAACAATATTTATATTGACACATAATACTGTGTATCTCTTCTTTCTCTCTCTCTTGCATGCACACACACAAACAAACACACGCTCACAGCAGGGAATCTCCTCTGCACTGTTGAAAGCGCCACTGTGGTGTAGTGGTTAACACTGTCACCTCACAGCAAGAAGGTCCAGGGTTCGATTCCCGCTTGGGGACCAGGGCCCTCATTTATCAATGGTGCGTACGCACAGATATGTGCGTAACCCGTGCATACGATCATTTCTAAGCAAAGTGTGGGACTTATCAATTTGAACGTGTGCTTGACTTTGTGCGTATATTTACGCACAGCTCAGACCATGCATACCTGGCACCCAGCGGTAGAATATGAATACTGCATCACGGAAATAAGCTTTCGTGCATTATGTTCCAACACTGGCGCGTGTTCTGTATGACCCGTAATTCATTATAGTTAATTTTTTTTTTTTTAATCTTTTTCCCCCTCCTTTTTATGAGGGATAACACCCACCTCCAAACGCGATTAAATATTGTTTAAAATAAAAAGCTAAATACTATTATTTTGTGTGTCATGTTTCCAAATAAGATTGGTCACAACAAAATGCTTTCTACTTCAATTTGTTGGTTAGAATAGATGACCTCCGTTGAAACTTCACTGAGACTAACACAGTCTATTTGTGAGCTCCCGCACAAACGTGATAATAATAATAATAATAATAATAATAATAATAATAATAATAATAATAATAATAATAATAATAATAATAATAATAATAATAATAATAATAATAATAATAATAATAATAATAATAATAATAATAATAATAATAATAATAATAATAATAATAATAATAATAATAATAATAATAATAATAATAATAATAATAATAATAATAATAATAATAATAATAATAATAGCTTCATTTTATATAACGCCTTTCAAGAGACCCAAGGTCGCTTTACATATGCGGGAAAAATAACAAAGTAACAAACATAGTGGACAGACACAACATATAAATATGATGATGGAATTCAAGTTTGCGTTTTTTTTTTATCACATAGGCAGGCTATACATAGCGTAGGCTACATGGCAGTGAGATTCATTGTTCTTGTATGCTCTCGTATTATTGTTATAGTATATGCTATTGTCAAGAAGAAAGTACATTATTTTCAATCGTGGCTTTAATTCGTATAGCCGAGAAGCAGTCTCCTATCAGCTTCATTAATCCCGACGCATCTCAGCCACAGCATAACTGAGACCGGCTATGGAAACAAATCATAAATAGACTACTGTAAATAAAATAGCCTATAACATTATAAAGGATAGGGCCGATAGCAGGGGTTCCCTTTCTTCCCCGAGCCCCATGATTCCTTGGAGACATATAGGAATATGATATAGGCTATACATGGGTCCATCAGCGAGGAGATTTAGCCATTTGAGAATAGGCTATTATGGCCAAACGGCTATTATGTTTTCATAAGCGTAAAGATACAAGGACAACAGTTATATTAACGATCAAGTTAGTTTACTGTATGCAGGTGACATGTCTGTGCATGCTGCGTTATGTGCAAATTACTGTTGTAGGCTATGCATATATAATTTATATACGCTATACCTAATACCGACATCAAAATAGATTGTATGCCTCTACAAATCATATTAAACCATGCAGGTAGAAAATTGATGGAAAATCCGTCGAGATTTGGAATAAAATTGACGGAGAACTTGAATCCCTGGGTATTAATCAAACTAAACGAAAACAGGCAGTCATATTCCAGCATGGTTATTAATGACACCAACGGCAAACAGTGGTTAACAGTCTTTATTAGTGTTTGTGCTGCCCAGGCAGCAATGGTCTTTAGGAAGTTAATAGATAATATCCGACATCACTATACACGTCTGTCAGCCTGTCGCGTATTTCTCCCATAACACAGGTTTGCTCGGCTTAGTCCACTTTTCCACATTTCATGGGGGTGTTTCATTACCGTCTATGGTTAAAGACGGGCAGGAGCACTTGGATGGTCCCCGGGCGTGGCTCACACCACAGCCCTCGTCTGCTCCCGGCTGCCCTTTGGGGGAAGGACGACGGGCTGGGTTAAGCGCAGAGGAGTATCACATCGGCGGTGTTCAGTGTGTGCGTGCCGCTAACATGAGTGTCGTTGCCAATTAAAGGGGACATGCATTATAAATGGCTTTTTTCAGTATTTAGCATTGTTTTATAGTAATAAGGGTTAGTATCAATGGGTCTGTGTCCCTAAATTCCAATATTGACTCATCAGTCTAGTCTCGAGGTCACGAGATCTTCCCTCACTCAACTAAGCTGTTCTGATTTGACATTTTTGCTGACGTGAATATAGCACTGATTTGCATAACTAACTAATGGTTGACAGTGACAGCAGAGCGAGTGGAAATATCTTCACTTCCTCAAACAGAGCGAGGCAGAGAGAGAACGAGTGAGCGAGAGAGAGGTAGAGAGAGAGATAGAGAGGGAGAGAGAGAGAGAGAGAGAGAGAGAGGAGCTTCTGTTGGGGAAACAAACACACACGCATTTTACACACAACCGGCACGGGGGAAGCAGTGGAGTGATAACTTTATGCTCTGTGTCCCTCTCTCTCTCCCTCCCTCTCCCCCTCTCTCTCTCTCCCCCTCTCTCTCTCCCCCTCTCTCTCTCCCCCCTCTCTCCCTCTCCCCCTCTCTCTCTCTCTCTCTCTCTCTCTCTCTCTCTCTCTCTCTCTCTCTCTCTCTCTCTCTCTCTCTCTCTCTCTCTCTCTCTCTCTCTCTCTCTGCCAGTCACAGACTGTGGGTGACTCTCACTCAAAGCGCTTATGGGCGGAGCCCATCCAATAACAGCCTGAAATCCTGAGGCTGGAAAATGAGGCTTTTGAGTACTTCATTAGAAATATAAAACAATGCATTAAAAAAAAAGAAAAAAAACGTACAGATGTGTTCAATAGAATCACAGGAATTGTGTAAAGTTGCCCAAATAGTGCTAGGAATAGCAATGCATGTCGCCTTTAAAGACCTCTGCGACAGGTCCTGCATTATTATTATTATTATTGAAACATGTCATGAAACTGCCTGTCTATGCGGTGCTGAGGCTACAGTGATGGGATAGTGATTATGAAAGTCAGGCATTATGTTTCTCCATCGGAAGGAGTCTAAATTGGTAATGAGGCCATTCTCTGTGTTGCTGGGAGACAGCAGCTGTCTGCTGCACTGACTGCAGCCTCTCCAAAGGACTGTCATTTGGTCTCAGATTTATGGCCATTACACGCACACGGGCAGCAACACATGCACACACGGACACACACGGACACACACACACACACACACACACACACACACACACACACACACACACACACACACACACACACACACACACACACACACACACACACACACACACACACACACACACACACACACACACACACACACACACACACACACACACACACACACAAATTAGTCCTCCCACAAAATGACCCCACCCCAATGCACGACCCAAATGGCCCTAGGGCGGTGACATGTCCAGGCAGCAGGACTTACGGCAGCTGGCAGGGGTCAATCTTTGGGGTCAATTTATGGACAGTGTGGATGCAAATAAGCAGGCAACGATCCCCAGCCCCCCCCCCCCACCCTCTCTCTCCGAAGCTCCCCTGCTTTCCGCTTGTAAATACCGCATGATGAGCCATAACTCTCCTCCGTCCGTATTGGCAGGCTGATGGCCAGAGAGGGGTGGGTGGGGAGGCTGTGAGCTCGGGCATTCTGGCCATAACGCCCACAGGGGACGGACGGATGATAGAGAGACAACCCTCTTTTTCCCCCTTGTCACATCTTTTGTTTCAGGGTGGAATATGGGTTCATATGAGGGTTTGAAATTATTATTATTATTATTTTTTTTTTTTATGATGCTATGTCATTTTGGGAGAGACATTTGAAACCCAGGAATGTGAAAAGAAAATCTTGATGAATATAGTTTTTCTTTTTATAAAACAAACTGTTTGAAGCCAGAAATCTCTACCTTCATTGTTATTTATCTGTGTGCGGGGCATACAATTTTGTGTACAATACATCATTACTAATACATAGAGGTATCTTCTAGAAATGGAATGACCGACTCCCCCATACATTTGGAAATGTAAATGTATTAGCATTGTGAAATCAATTGCACGGCTGTGGATCAATCTGCGTATCCGGTTTACTCAAGACATTGTCGGTTCAAGTTCCACTCAAGACTCTTTCCCACACAATTTGTCGACCTGCGTCGCAGCTATATAGGCTGCTGGATGTTGTGTCTTGACGCAACCAGTTTTGACTTTGTCCCCATGTTAATATACAGATAATGCAATATCATGTGAAAAGACACCCAAGCACACAGAACAGCACAATTTCAATGTTGAAACTCACTAATTCTACCACTTTAAATGTGACATTTTTGGCAGTGGAGAGTTCATGTATGACATGGAATACATCATGATGTCGATGACACTGTGGCATCATAATGTGCATGTTTTGAAACAACATCGGAAGAATACAGTTTGGCCGTATTATATTACCAACATCCAAAAAAAAAGTTCAGTCATGCCGGCCGGCCCCCAGGCCGACGTGGCTTACAGCCATCGAAGGGTTTGGCGTGTTGTTTGAGGTAATCTGTTCTCTTGAGTGACAGACAGGGGATCTTCCCTATCATAGTCCTCCACATCTGCCCTAAAAGAAACAACAGCAACAACAACAACAGGAATGCCTAAAACGAGCGGAGGTGGAACGGGACGGAGTGTGTTAAAAGAAGAGAAAGTTGTGGAACTTGGCAGGGGATGTGTTCCACACGGTGTCTTCTTCTCTCTCCTCCACCACCCCCGCAGACTCCACTAGATCAGGACCCCCCGCCTCTGCCTCCAAAACAGCCTGACTTCTTTTTGACACAGATTTTACAAACAGCCTGACTCCCTGCGACACGGATTCTACAAAGCGTGGGAAAATGTTCCCGACAGTGACTGTTCGTTCCTCCGTGCCGCCGACACAACCGGTATTTGCTTGTTTATGGCCTGCCATGTTCACTTGCGCGATGCTGTGCCTCTACCCCCCTCAACCTCTTTTCATGAATTAACTTTCTCCACCTACAGAACATGCCACCGGACCGCATGGTGTTCCTTTTGATGAATCATTCCTCCAAAACCGAGACACTGAGCTGTGAGTGAAAAGCCCAGGACACGAGATTTGAGATCGAGGAAATGACACGTGCCTAACATGCAATCAAACACTAAATTGATCCGTTGGCTGCCGGTTTGCCAACATTATAAAAGAAGTAAGGGTGTGCGTGAACGCACATTGGTCCTCACAAAGTGTGGACACTTTCCGTTCGGCCGACATTGAGTTGAATTCCATCACCATCTCCTCGAACACTGGTATTCTGACATGATGACCCTTCCTTCTTTTATAGTTTCCTTGGTTTGCCTGTTTTACTGAATGAATGAACCAGAATGGCCCTCACAGAGTGACACCCACACCGGCCAGGCCACCTGGGTAATGTCAGCTATGCAGCTATACACCTACTAGGGCTGTCCCGACTAAGGATTTGGATGGTCGACTATGATTGGCCAAAATTTGACGTTAGTCGACTATTGGTCAAAATATATATATATATATTATTTATTTTATTTTTTTATTTATATTTAAAAAAATAAATAAAAATTGTATCATTCCATTTGGGCTGTGGGGGTGCTTAATGTCTGAAGGAGTCGACTGAAGGCTTCTTGTCCTCTGCAAACACATGCAATTGGTCCACTGATACATCTTGATATTTGTCTAGTCTAGTGTGTTCATTAGATGGGTGAAATCCTCTTTCAGTGCCTCTGTGCCTGTTTTTGTAGGCAGTTAGCCTCTGGTATGCGTGCCATTAGCGTTAGCCACGCTTCTAGGCCTCTTTTCTTTTGGAAAGAATGATATAAAAAAATTAAAATAAAATAAATTCGATTTTTTTCTTTTTTGGACTAAGAGGTTGGCCAGTCGACTACGGCTCCTTTCGACCGATTAGTCGACTAATCGACTAATAGGGGTCAGCCCTAACACCTACTATGAAAATATGTTATTAGCCTATTTCATTCCTGCCATGAATGGAGAAGACGCCTCGCTAGGATTTAGCTCCACATGTCCTTTGGTAATCGCCGTCTGACAGCAGTGCACACTCGAGCCACTAACCACCAGGACGTCACCACCGTTTATAAACCATAACGGCATACCTTGTAATTCGCCACGTCCTATTCTACTTCTACAGCTGTCTCTTAAATAATCACAAGTGTTCATATTTTACTTTTAAAGAAAAATAAATGGTTTGTATTCTCTCCTGCCCCAGAAACCGACAGTGGGCATGTAGAATATGGAGGAAGTCATACTAGCCTCTTCTTGTTTGGCCAAATAGCAAACACCTAGAACTTCACCTATAAACACAACACTGCTTAGCTAGCACAATCTTGGTATAACTAAGACCTTTGCAGAAAAATTTGATCTAAATCAAAATCAAATCAAATGTACTTGTAAAGCCCGAAATCACAAGGTAATGCCCCCATGGGCTGAACAAGTCTTCTTTAAACAAGTCAAGAAGAAACATCACAATAAATCAAGAACAAAAACCACCATGAAATCCAAATATGCGACACTCCCAGACATGACCCAATGAAGATAAGGAAAAACTCACTAAAAACCTAGCAATAGGAAAAAAGCACCACAGGAGATGTGGAGGAGAGAAACCTCAGATGGACCGTTCAAAGGGGGGTCCCCCGACTTGGCTGTCGATGATAATATAGTGTTGTTATGGATGATCGATGGGTGGAGAATAAAACAGGTGAATAGTTGGTACAGTATGTATGTATATATACATGTAATAAAACACATATATGTACATGCAATAGCAACTAAGGTACATAAGAACATTTTAGAAATGTTCTAATAGAATAGAGCTAAGAACAACAACAACAACAACAACAACAACAACAACAACAACAACAACAAAAGAAAAAGCATTATACAAGCAAGATAACGGCTAAATGTCAAGGCTTGGAGCTCAAAATATCAGAGTCATATTCCATTTGGATGAACGCATGCATGTATGTATTCCGCTCGGATCCATTTGAAGTATGGGGGTGACGTAGAGAAGATCGCACCACCTTGGCCATCACCACAAGACATCCACCACCTTGGCCATCACTGACTCCGCGTCTGTAATTAGAGAGAGAGAGAGAGAGAGAGAGAGAGAGAGAGAGAGAGAGAGAGAGAGAGAGAGAGAGAGAGAGAGAGAGAGAGAGAGAGAGAAGACAGGTAGGAATAGGATGTGACAAGAACAGTCACAGCAATCTGTATAATGACATACTAACACTCAAGTCAATGACTCAGAGAGACAGGGAGACAGGAACAGGGGTTAGAGAGTTCCTGTGTTTATAGTGGGCAGCAATAGATACATGTAATAAGCATATAATATATATATATATATATATATATATATATATATATATATATATATATATATATTATGCATACATAGTAGCAATAGAATCAAAGTACACAAGAAAATGATGAAACCAAAGTAGTACATAGAACCAAGAACAAAGCGGAGTACTACAAGCACTAGTATACAAGATGAGATACAAGACGATGGCTCAGGGCCATTTCCCCCGGGGGGGCAGGAGAACCACCCAGAACAGGCCGAGGTAGAGCAGGCATGGCACAACGTTGTAGGTCGGACAGAAGACGGTATGAAGCTGATCCATGGGGCATGAGGCAGAACGGTCACTGGAATCTGTATATCGATATATCCAATCAGAGAGACAGGGACAGGGGTTAGAAAAACCGCATTTTGTGAATGCAGAGCACGAGTAGGCGAGAAATGAGAAATATCGTGAAATGAGATCGGATAGACCATTTACAATTTTGTACTGTAAGTGAGGAGTAACACTTTAAAGTCAGATCTGGCCTGAATGGGAGGCCAGTGTAGGGAGGCAGTGGCGGACTCAGGCTGTTTGAAGGGCAGGGGCGAAAAGAAAAAAAGGACACCTACTGCACAACATGGGACCCAGTCAGTGAGCAAAAAGATATGATGCGTCATGTACTGTACCTGTATGGTGAAATAGTCTTCATCTTTGATTAAGATTAACATTAGAATAACATAGACAATCCAGATTAATAGTATAACCACACCTCTATGATAAAAACACACAGGGAACAATACACTTTTAAAATGTTTATTTCACCTCATTGTCATGGTCTTTGAAAAGTAGATTTATCATGGTGTTTGAAAAGTAAATTATCATGGTGTTTGAAAAGTAAATTATCATGTAGTTTGAAAAGTGGATTTATCATGGTGTTTGAAACTTAGATTTATCATGGTGTTTGAAACTTAGATTTATCATGGTGTTTGAAAAGTAGATTATCATGGTGTTTGAAAAGTAGATTATCATGGTGTTTGAAATCATGAGTACAACCCAAAATGATTGAAGGCCTAAAGCCCTAAACCATTGCTGCAGTGGTACATTTCTCAATGCTAAAGATATCAGTGAGGAATATAAATATATAAATAATATATATAAATATATTAATATGGTCTGGGTTGAAAAATAGTGAACCTATTCTTTAAAAGCTATTTACAACATATATTTTACAGGATATAAAACAGTTTAACAGTTAAAGTTAATTTGAGTGCCGTTGAGCTTCTTCCTTTCTCTCTCCTAACTCTCCTTCTCTCCTCCCCTTCTCTCCTCATGTCCTCTCCTTCTCTCCTCCTGCCCTCTCCTTCTGTCCTCCTATACTCCCTTCTCTCCTCCTGTCCTCTCCTTCTCTCCTCCTGTACTCCCCTTCTCTCCTCCTGTCCTCTTCTTCTCTCCTCCTGTACTCCCCTTCTCTCCTCCTGTCCTCTCCTTCTCTCCTCATGTCCTCTCCTCTCCTTCTCTCTCCCTCCCCCCTCTCTATCTTCCCCATTCTCTCCATTAAACGTAATATATTGTACCTGGATACTGGCTGGATCAGTGGGATATTTTAATGGCAACAGGAGAGCATTCAAGTTATTTGTTGTTGTGTCGTTTGAATAATTTCTCTCCCTATCATCATTTTCATCCTCGCTTTCTTTAGCATCTCCATGACAGTCTTCATCATCATTTCTCTCCATAGCATCATCTGCATTATCTTTCCTCAACTTCTTCATGATTTCTCTCCATAGAATCATCTGCATTTTCTCTTTCCTCCACTTCTTCATAATTTCTCTCCATAGAATCATCTGCATTTTCTCTTACCTCCACTTCTTCACCATCTCTCTTCCTGATATCATCATTTCCCTCTTGGATATATTCATTGTCTGTACTGTCTTTATCTAAGGTGGAGCAAATAATATTAGTTTTATAATAGTAATATAATTGTACTGTATATAATATTCATACTGTAGCCTACAATGTTATAATTGTATTATACAATAATATGTCATATATCACTACCTTGCCTTGATTGGAATAAAAATGGTCTATGGTTGGTCAATTTAAATGTTTAAGAAATGTTTCTGTCCAAAATAAGCATTATTGACCATGTTAGCACCAGATTCTCAGTTATAATCCAAACTATGGCTCTGTGAGACAAGCTTGTACACATAGCTAGTAGTGATTTAGGATTTACAAATACATACCTGTATCCTTATCTCCTCCCTTACTATTGTTGCTTAGGACCCAATTTTTCAAAGAGAAGCTGCCTCTAGCAGCATTTTTCAGCTGTTTTTTAATATTCTTCCGATTTCTTTCTCTCCTTGGCATTCTGTAATCATAGAATATAGGCCAATGCAAACCCACTTTTAAGTTTACTATACCACTCTTAAATTATCTTTAAAAAGCAATTGACACTGAACTTTAAAGTGCTATGCGTATATTTTGTGCAAATTATCCTAACTTTATTTCTAAATTGAGAACACGGGTTAGCATAGAATCAGCTAAGCAAGGTACCTGTTTAATTAGCTAGCTACAGTAGTCTATAGGCTAAAACATACTGCCATCAATAAAAGCACTTGCAGTGTACATGCATTAGTATTTAGTAATGCATAATTGGTACTGTAAAACAAACTCAATCTTTTCAACTTCAAATAAAGCTTTCTGTATTACCTACCTCACACACAGCAATAAGATGCAGGGTTACAGCTCAGACTGCATTAAGCCCTCTGGCATCTGAACATTCAAGAGGGGATGTGTCTAAAACTGAAGACTTAAATGGATGGAATATTGTAGTGATGGGCTGCTAAGAGTTGTGCCTCAAGTTCCCAGCATGCTTGGACTTTGTGCCTCAGTTAAACTAACTTACTCTAACCTAACCTAAAGGATACATGGGGGGGGGGGGGATATGGACAGTGCAGATCGAGAAACATCAAAATGTTCGCTAGATATTAGCCCATCGGTTCCTTGCAAAAATTCAGAAAATATTTGCTAATGGCCATATAATGTGTTTAGAATATAAGCAGGGTTTAACTATTTTGCAACACCCCTAGACTGTCTTCATCATGGCACCCACTTTGGGAAAGCCTGCCCTGGTAAGCTGCATCACTTTTTATCCACTACAGACACGTTATTTAATTTTCTTGCTATGTTTTCACCACTCACTAGGTACTTTAGCATGACGTTTTTCAACTGTGGGGGCACATGGTCAAGTTTAGACCATTTTCGCCCCTCAAAATGGGAATTTTAGCGCAATGTTTTCAACTGTGGGGGCACATGGTCAAGTTTAGACCATTGGAGGGGTGCCAATGGGCACATCATCAAATTTTTGCCACTCAAAAGGGCATTTTAGCGTGATGTTTTCAACTGTGGGGGCACATGGTCAAATTTAGACCATTGGAAGGGCACCAATGCGCACGTCCTCTAGTTTTTTCCACTCAAAAGGGCACTTTAGGTTTAGCACAATGTTTTCAACTGTGGGGGCACATGGTCAAGTTTAGACCATTGGAGGGGCACAGTCAGAAGATCCTTAGGAACTTCTACTCATGTACAATAGAGAGCATCCTGACCGGCAACATCACCTCCTGGTTTGGGAATAGCACTGCACAAGACCGTAGCAGACTACAAAGAGTGACACGTTCAGCCGAACGCACAATTAGAGGGGGGCTTCCCACCCTCCAGAACATTTACAACAAGCGGTGCAAGGGGAAGGCTAAGAGAATTATTAAGGACTCGAGCCACCCGAACAACTGCCTCTTTGAACTGCTGCCGTCAGGCAAGCGATACCGGAGTCTTATGGCGAGCACAGAAAGACTCAGAAGGAGCTTCTATCCCCAGGCCATCAGGCTGCTAAACGAACAATAATCGCTAAACGAACAATAATCACTATGCAACAACCATCAAATGCACACAGCACACACACCCACACGCACACACTCACTCAAACAAACAACACACTGCAGCACCCACTCTCCACACTTTAGATCACACAAACACACTTACACTTTATATTTATTGATAAAGGATTTGCACTACAACTCGTACACCTACTGTGAATTGTACCTAAACTGCACCTCGTCCATTTATGCCTTGCACTATATAGTATTGTATATTAGTACACTGCACAGTATTGTATATTGTATGGTAACTACGTCTACGAACATTGTACATATGTCTAAACTGAACACTGTGACCTCTTTTTTTACTTCTAATTTTTACTATGTTTTTATTTCATACTTATCTTGTCATGCACAGTCTCTGGAGCGCAACAGTAAGAAGCATTTTGTACAAAAGTATTCTGTACTTCTGTATGACAACTATTAAAGAAACTTGAAACTTGAAACTTGAACAATGGGCACATCCTCTAGTTTTTGCCACTCAAAGGGGCATTTTAGCGTGATGTTTTCAACTGTGGGGGTACATGGTCACGTTTAACCATTAGAGGGGCACCAATTGGGCACATCCTCTAATTTTCTCCACTCAAAAGGGCACTTTTGCATGACATTATTTAACCGTGGGGCACATGGTCAAGTTTAGGCCATTGGAAGAGCACCAATAGGGCACACCCTCTAATTTTTTGCCACTCAAAAGGGCACTTTCTTTCAACCGTGGGGGCACCAGGGGGGGGGGGGGGGGGGGATCTGAGTCCGCGGACTCAGATCCCCCCCCCCCCTGGTGCCCCCAAGACAACATTGGTGTGATATGATCAAATAAAAAATTAAAAATGTGTATCCGCATTTTACACGAGTTGAAGATTTTTTTACCCTTTAGGTAGGCCTGAAAAAAGTGCATTACAGTAATCTAGATGTGATGAGACAAATGCATGAATCAGGGTTTCAGCGTCGGCCAGAGTTAAAATAGGGCGATGTTGGCGATGTTACGGAGATGGAGATTGATTGATTGATTGAAAATGTTATTAACAGATTGCAGAATGGGTACACTACAGTACGGCTCAATACACACAATTGTTAAGGCAATGCAGACCAGAGAAAGACTTTCGTCTTGTTTACATCAGGGTCCCCCATTTTCAATTCATAATGACAATTATGACATACACAACATACATACAGATTACAGATATATTATATCATGACATTTACGACATACATGACATACAGATATACCGGACTGTTACATTTATGACATACAAGATATACAAATATACAGTACTATTTACCAGAGATCCTAACAGAAACTATATACATATGAGGGGGAGGAAATTGTACATTAGGAGGGGGTTGGGGGGGTGGGGTGTTTGGACATTTACGGGGCCAGTTTCGAATTGGAGCCTCCCGTAGGTGCTCTTTGAGGGTGGTTTTGAAGGTGGGTAGGGATTCACATTATTTTACAGCTGTGGGTAGGGTGTTCCACATTGTTGTGGCATAATTGCAAAACGTGTTTAGTCCGTTGTTTGTGCCGAATCTGGGTTGAATCTGTGGAACTCCCTCTGTCGTTTAGGAGTAAGGCAGTCGCGGACTGGGACCATAATTCCTACCGGGAATTTGACTCAGGCAGGCCAGGCACCAGGCCCATGCCCATACCCAAAAAAGGCACAACAGGACAGGACAGTACATTCAGAAAATAGGACAACAGTAGGCCAACAAGCTGATAGGGGAGCACAAAGTACAGTATAGCACAAAGTACAGTATAGCTCACAGGGGACAGAGGAGCACAAGAAGAGATACAAGAGGGAGGGGGCAGGATAAAATTGCATGGGAGTGTGTGGGTTAGGGTGTGGGAGAATCAGGGTTAATCGAAGGCTACACTGTAAGAAAAAAAGCTGCAAGAAAACGGTAAATGGCTGGCATCAATGGTTGCCAAATACTTACTGTCAAATTACAGTCAAATCAAATACATTTACAGATTACAACCTTTATTTAATGGTTCATATTTTGATCCGCTCCCGCACATGCGCATAAATGTTCCCTCGTATAAGGACAGACTAAAGACAGTGCCTAATTGCCTCTACGAATGGAATGTAACACCTGACGACCGGCGCTATTGATATGCAAAGTAGCCAGGTGGGTACTGCGAGTTGGCGCATCAGTCGAGTGCAGCGCATTCCTGTGTGCACGCGTGTGCATGTGCGTGCACGCGCTTCTGCTCACATCTTTGGTTGCACGGCATATGCAATCCCATCCCATGAGCAACTGAGTGGGAGGGTAGTTTATTAACCAGTGTTGTGGCTATGTTTGTAAAGAAAATGTTTAAGTAATTGGCCACTTCCAGCTTGTCTGTGATGAGGGCGTTTTCTGCATTAAATGAGAGGGAGGAATAAAAAATTTGGTATTTTATGGTGGAGCTGTGAGATACATGACAAGTCTCACATTTGAGGGATATGTCCTCAAACAGGGCTCTCTGATTTGGGGGGCCAACGACTATCATCTTAGTTTTATCTGCGTTAAGGAGCAGAACATTTTGCGACATCCAGTTTTTAATGGCAAGCCTCGCGATTTTGTAATTAAGAGGAATTGGAGCCAAGCTGCTAGGGTGCTGAGCAAGCTAGGGTAGGAGGTCAGGGTGAGGCAGGCAGACATAATTTCCTGTAGCACAGGAGAAAAACAAGAATAGGGATTATACCAAAAATGCTGACAAACAGCTACAAGAATGAACGGCTAGAAACGACTGACTGAGCAAATTATTCTACAGTCTATGGAAGCTGCCTATATTTCTTCACATGAAAATCCTCAGAAATCAACTAATTAATGTATTGAAATTGAACCCTTGCACCGAAGAAGTCCATTTAGATTTTTTTTCGACGGCCCATGTATTTGCAGTTGTGAAGATCACTTGTGTGTGTGTGAATGTGATATATCACAAGAAACTACTCAACCTCAACTATGAGTGACACAACACTCTAACTTACCATCTTTAGATAATAAAGTTTGAAAACATTGTTCTTCTGAAACCTCAAAACTGACTTATATAGTTTCCGTCCGAGGTACTCAGTTGATCTAATTAAGTAGTTTTTCATTTAATTAAGAAAAGACAGTATGCAGCATATATGCGTATTAGCTCTTGCCGTTTATATTATCATCTGTTTCGATGCATTTTTAATGACGTCTAAGAGAGCGCTGCAGCGGCTCAAGGGGGTGCAGTCAGTAGTTCTGGCGGGCCAAGGATTAATGAATCATTTCTATGGCATTTTTCTAGACATGTAAAGTACTTTACAATGTAGAGCAGAAAACTCCTCCACCACCCAACCTTGGGCTACGCAGGCTCAATGGCTTGAACACACTACACAATGGCTGAAAGGCTCGGGAGACGAGGATTGATATTAGCCAGTTAAGGAGAGGGAGGATTGCCGGTAGGTGACCTTGATGATCAATTGGAGATTTTGGCCAGGAATGTTGAGTAAACCCCTACTGTTTACAATAGACTATAATAATGCAGACACCTTGGGTTCTATGAATCATTGCTAGCTTCATATCACAGACGGACAAATTAACATAGACTGAAATTAACTTTAGGTTTTTTGGGCAACAGTAGGCCTATGTCATGTAATTTTATTTTAGTTAATCAGAAGCATTTTATTTTATATTTTATGACCTAAACATAAAATCTGGGCCACGTATGTGTCAAACACTTACCCCAAAGTTGTTGAAATTAATGGTCCAACTTCTCACATTTTCAATGGAAATCGTTATTGCCCGCCATGCGTTGAACGCCAACAGCGGCGTATCACGTGTTTGGGATCAATATTAATTTTTTTCGCCATGGCATTCATAATTCATCCAGCCTCCCTCCGGATCGCAGCCGGACCCTGTTCTGATATTGCAACGCCTCAATACCGCCGCCTGGTGAATGGTCGGGCGAGTTACACTCACGCCAAACCGGAAGTGGCGATCGGTGCATCGAGGAAATTCCTCCGCCAGAGATATATTGTGGCGTGGATCAATATATACACTCGAGTGCATTTGGATCGCTTTCTAAACGCAATAATCGATATGATTTTGGCGTGTATTGCGTCATACAAACCGGAAATGGATCTAGCAGATCGACGTCAAATAATTGGGATCTTTTTCCTCCAGTCTCATCGCCGAACGGTAAGAGGACACTAACGTTACTTTCAGCTTGATTGTCCATTTCTTTGTTTGCAATCAGTCTGATCAATATATCAACCCATACTAAATAAAGCCGTTACTGACGATCAAGGAATTATAAACGACCCCCCCCCCCCTTTCCTTCACGCATGATGAAGCATAATGTATACCGATCATATACATTTGAATTTTTTAATATAGTGTGTATAGGAAAGAAACACCAATCTATTATGCTTCAGGGCCTTGTAATGGGAAATATTAAAGGACAAAACGATGAGCCGTTTACATTAATCATTCTGAGCCATTATTAATAATAGAAAAGTTTATTTCACCGTGGCCACAATGAAAGTTCAGTTTACAGTCAGAGACAACATGTTCACACAGTAGCATCTGGCCATAAACTGACCAAGAGCTTTGGTCACACGTACATTAATACACAATTGAAATGACGTTCACTAGACACCCAGACAGGTAAACAAAGTCTGCCCAAAGGAGAACCAGCCTTGGCTAGGCGGTGTTGTTTGTTTTGTGGAATGCTAAACAACCTTGCTAGGAGAGAAAAAGATTAGGTCAAAAGTCATCCTCTCCCCACATTAAAGGGACAGTAGTGTCTGCCAGTATCTGAGCACATTACATAGCTGGTCAGAGTGAACCAGTCAAGCTGTCTATAATGACATGATAATATATTCCACGACAACTCCCCCCTTTGATAATTAATCACAAATCATTATCACTTCATAATGACAACTAAAAATATTATCATTCCATACCATACCATCAACGCTATTAACCAAAAAAAAAAAGCCAAAAACAAGACTTTAACTTATAATACAACATGCAGAATATGGGTAGACTACTGTCTCTAATATCAAAGGGCAAAAAACATAACTTTATTGAATAACTTTATTACATCAACCAACCCCTAGAGGGAGTTCTAAATCCACACATCAATGAATGATGACGGATGACAGGTAAACAGGTGGTCTCTGGCAAAACCCCCTGTCTCTGGTCAGTCGGGATTCAGAATACAGTGTCCAGGTCTGGGTGGTCATAATACAGTGTCCAGGCGGAAAACTTATTTCCCCAATCACCAGGCTGAAAAATAGAATCACAAAAAGAAAACAGGAGAGTATCTCGCAAAAAGAGCATTTCCCATACAAACTTATTCAAAACAAACATTCTCACAAAACTCTTTCAGTAGAGCGAAAACAGATTAACAGCAGAAAACACGTGACTGCAAACTGCACAGTGCTTGGAATCTCTCTGAGAGGAAAGGCTCAAGGCTATTCCCTCAGAGCAGGGAGATAGCAAAAACAAAACAAAACTACAATTTGCTAAAACATCTTCATTCTGAACAAAGTTCAGTACCTAATACTTTTGAGATGATACTGTAATATCTGTATGTGTGTGGTTCAAACTTGCCTATTCATTTTGTAGGAACCCCAGTGGCATAGGGGTCTCTCCTCCTCCTCCCGTCCGATCCAAAGACCCCCGTCTGCAGTCCATGGCTCCATCAGCCGTGGCTCGGTTCTGATGATCCTCCCCTCCGATGCAAGGAGCGGTCTGGTGAATGGCTTAGACCTGCTGGCTTAGATCTTTATCTTCGGCTGATTGCTCAAGGAGAACTGTCTCAGTGTCTTAGCTGTAGCTGCAGAGTGGAGCTCTGGTTCAGTAGGTTAGCTGGGCCAGCACTTGTCTCCTTGTGCTAGAGCAGTGGGCCTCAGCTTCCTCTCTCAGTGGTCAGCTGGGCCAGCACATGCCTCCCGGTTGTAGAGCAGTTGGCCTCAGCCTCCTCTCTCAGTGGTCAGCTGTCGGCAGAGTCTCTTAGCTGCGTCCCATAGCTGGGTGTTGGTGGTGGAGCTCACTGGAGCAGCTGTAGCGGAGTAGTAGAGAAACAATATACGTTGTATTTTATGGCAATAACGTTCAGGTTTGTTCGATCCGTGAGATATATTCATAAAAAAAATATTTTCACGTCAAGCGGCTCCAGTTTAGACTGACTGGTGTGAGCTGGGTAGTGAAATAAATCTTGGGCTTAACTGCTATTGCAGCTACTATTTATTCTGTTTTATTCAGCTTAGCTCAATAGCTATAGGCAACGTATTTATGACATTATGCTTATGTGTGTCATCACTGTTTATTAAGCACTTTGAACTGCAACCTCTGTATGAAAAGTGCTATACAAATAAAGTTATTATTATTAATATAGAGATCCGCTTCCGTGATTCTCTAATCGGAGTCACAAGCCCATAGTGTCCACCAGCTATATCTAGCTGTAGAGGCCCTAGAGAGTCACGCCCCTCATAAAAAAACCAACCCTGAACCCCACCGTCATAGCCAACTATCGTCCTGTCTCTCTTCTCTCCTTTCTTTCTAAAACACTTGAACGTGCTGTATCCAACCAACTTACTGCTTATCTCTTACAGAATGACCTCCTAGACCCCAATCAGTCTGGCTTCCGGACTGGCCACTCCACAGAAACGGCCCTCATTGCGGTCACAGAGGCACTTCACTTAGCAAAAGCGAAAGGCCTCTCCTCTGTCCTGTTTCTCCTAGATCTATCTGCAGCCTTCGACACAGTCAACCATCAGATCCTCCTCACGGCTTTCGCAGGAATGGGAGTGGCTGGATCTGCGCTGACATGGTTGACATCATACCTCAACGACCGCTCCTACCAAGTGTCATGGAGAGGGACTCTGTCGGCCACCCGCCCCCTCCGGACGGGTGTCCCCCAGGGCTCGGTCCTAGGACCCCTTCTCTTTTCCCTCTACACTAAATCACTGGGTAACATTATCACGTCTCATGGCTTCTCATATCATTGTTATGCCGATGATACTCAACTCTTCCTCTCCTTCCCTCCCTCAGATATCCACGTCTCTGAGCGGATCTCGGCCTGTCTGTCTGACATCTCCGCCTGGATGACGACCAACCACCTCAAACTGAACCTAAGCAAAACAGAATTGCTCCACCTGCCGGCCAAATCCTCCCCCCTGACCGACCTCTCCATCACAGTCGAGAATGCAGCTGTGACCGCGTCCCCGACCGCCAAGAATCTTGGTGTTGTCCTTGACGACCAGTTGAACTTCTCTGCTCACATCGCAGCGACAACCAGAACCTGCAGATTCCTCCTGAGCAACGTCAGAAGGATACGCCCCTTCCTGACAAAAGAAGCCACCCAACTCCTCGTCCAATCAACAGTCATCTCCCGCCTCGACTACTGCAACGCACTGCTAGCTGGCCTCCCGGCCACTGCCACCAAGCCTCTTCAACTCATTCAAAACGCAGCGGCCCGCCTGATATCAAACCTACCGAAGTCGGCCCATGTCACCCCACTTCTTAGGGACCTGCACTGGCTCCCCATTGCTGCACGTATCCGCTTCAAGGCCCTCGACCTAGCATACCGTGCAGCAAAGGGAACTGCTCCCGCCTACCTCCGGTCAATGGTCTCTAACTACACACCCTCAAGACCCCTACGCTCTGCATCTTCTGGCCGCCTCAGACATACTCCTATCCAAGCTCCCGGAGGGTCATCAAAGAGAAGCCGCCTATTCTCAGTCCTTGCCCTACAATGGTGGAATGAACTACCCATCCCAGTTAGGACAGCCGAATCCTGTCCAATCTTTCGCCATCGACTAAAGACTCACTTCTTCAACCACTATCTGAAATGATTAAAAAAAAAAAATAAAAATCTAACCCTGACTAACCTTACTGTCTTATGCACTTGTCCTAATAAACTAACCTACACTGTAACACGCAACACTTGATGAACATTGTTACTCAGCTGATAGAGTTGTACCCTTCTTGCTGTCTTGTCGTACAGAACTTGTAAGTCGCTTTGGATAAAAGCGTCAGCTAAATGACTAAATGTAAAATGTAAATGTAGACCTGCCCCTCCCTCTCTCCCTATCCCTCCCCATTGCGTGAACACTTAAGGTAACGCACTTGTGCTTACGCATTGCTCTGATTGGCCCACTGACCCCACGTGACGCTACGCTCGTTTTCGCCTGCGCGCCCGTAACGCGCGCAAGCCTTGTAATGTTAAGCGACCTACTCGCGGAAAAGTAATGTTAATCGGCGGAATGTACATATTTATCAAAACAACTACCAGATTCACTCTACCAGATTCACTCATAAACGTTATATAACATAACGTTATATGCTGTTATTTCGCGTTTTATTCATAACGTTATATGCTGTTATTTCGTGTTTTATTCATAACGTTATGGGTTTGAATCACTGTACATTGAGGGGGGTTGAATCACTGTTTACACTCCCCACTACATTCGTCACTCAGTTTTAACATCGACGGTTAGCTCAACTCGTTCGTCAGCTTGCTGTGGAGCCTATGGTCAGTTGGTGACAAGTTCTAATCACTTCAATTCTTTTTCTGCAACATATCCACTATTTTTTTTTTTTTTTATTGTTGATCTTTTCCCCCCTCCTTTTTCCTCCGATTTTCTCCCATCCCAATGTTAGTCGTTATGCCAATTCCCAATCCCCTTCCTGTCGCTGCGCACTTACCCCCCACAGTCGGTCTGGGAGAGTGGAGGCTATCACGTGCTTCTTCCGACACACGTCCAGCCAATCAACCGCTTCTTTTCACCTGGCAGCGCGGATTCTCACTGAGAGGGCGTAGCGTGTGGAAGGATCACACTATCCCACTTAGATCCTATCCGCGCTTAGCAGGCGCCCCAACCGAACTGTAGGAGTCGCTGTTTACAACGACCCGGACCCACCCCGCCAGCTTCTCCCACCCTCTAATACTGCCAATTGTATTAGTGTGAACGGCCAGCCAAGCTGGTGACAACCCCGGAGCTGTGAGCTGGATTCGAACAGGCGAATCCAGCCGCTCCGGGGTTGGTGACGAACGCAATCTCCGTTACGCCACCTGACCGCCTGCAACATATCCACTCTTGAACAATGAAAAACTCCTTTTTCTTCTATTTACAAATAAGAGCAGCTCTGAAGGCTCGCGGAGATGAACGTTATTTCGATTGATATGAATAGCTAGTTACGTTTATATAGAGAGATGATAAATTAATTAAACGTAAAAAAACAATTAAAAAAAATAATTGAAGTGATTAGAACTTGTCACCAACTGACCATAGGCTCCACAGCAAGCTGAGTGACAAATGTATAATTTACACTTGTGCCAATTGCCTACTTATTATTAAGCTAGGTATTGTGTGAGCGTTGCTAATTAACCTGCATGGTTATTATTATTAACCTTTGCTGATTAACCTGCTGATTAACCTGCATGGTTATTATGTAGGGGGGATTACGAATGCATAATGCCGCGGCAACCTATTAATATTACCTATGCGACCTATGCGACACATTAAAGATGGCGGCTTTGTGTTTTTCTGGAGAGCCTGCAACGAGTGACGCGTCTACGCTCGGTGCGTAGAGCTGCTGCGATTCACGAAGGGAGAGCGCTGGCCAATCAGAGCAATGCGGAAGCACAAGTGCGTTACCTTAAGTGTTCACGCCTCCCCATCACCTCATCGCCCTCCGTTGTCCGCCTCTCATCCTTCACCTCTATCCACCTTCCACCTTCCTCCCTGCTTTCTTTCTTTCTTTCTTTCTTTCTTTCTTTCTTTCTTTCTTTCTTTCTTTCTTTCTTTCTTTCTTTCTTTCTTTCTTTCTTTCTTTCTTTCTTTCTTTCTTTCTTTCTTTCTTTCTTTCTTTCTTTCTTTCTTTCTTTCTTTCTTTCTTTCTTTCTTTCTTTCTTTCTTTCTTTCTTTCTTCCTCTCTCACATACCACCCTGTCCCTACCATTAATCCCTCTCTCTCTCTCTCTCTCTCTCTCTCTCTCTCTCTCTCTCTCTCTCTCTCTCTCTCTCTCTCTCTCTCTCTCTCTCCCTCTCTCTCTCTCTCTCTCTCTCTCTCTCTCTCTCTCTCTCTCTCTCTCTCTCTCTCTCTCTCTCTCTCTCTCTCTCTCTCTCTCTCTCTCTCTCTCTCTCTCTCTCTCTCTCTCTCTCTCTCTCTCTCTCTCTCTCTCTCTCTCTCTCTCTCTCTCTCTCTCCCTCTCTCACACCCACTCAGGTTTAAGACAGGCCAGCCTCCTTTCCACATGGCAACCGCCTCGCCAACCTCTTGCAGAACTGAATCGGTGCTAGCGTCCAGGCCAACACTCGGTATGCGTAGCCTTGATCACAAAAAGGTCAAAGGTCACCTATTGACACCACAACAGTGTTGTGTTGATTCTGGAGGCCGTTGCCGTGCCAGCACAACATTCCCCAATGCCTAGCAGCATAGCGGCCGTGGGACTTCAGTACGTCAGAGTGACAGACCAAATCGATGAGACGGAATTATCTGGCACTGGAGTGGAGATCAAACCAGGGTTTTATTGTCTGGGAGTTTGGATGAGATGAGTGAAAGCCGGTGTGCCACCTGGTCAGCAAAACGCCCCTTTTCCAAGATGGCAGCTCCATGTTTTTAGGCTGTGAGTTTTATGAGATTTTATGTCTTTTAAATGTGTTTTTATAGCTTTTTATCGGTTTTATTGCTAAAGCTGGCTTGATATTGCCTTCATTTATATACTGGCCGGATTTAGTCTGGAAATCTGCTTGGATTACCTGCTTGGATAACAAACAAGCCTGCTAGGAGCAGCCAGCTACCACCAGGCCAGGCCAGGAGCAGCCAGCTACCACCAGGCCCAGGATCCAGCAGCAGCCAGTCACCACCAGGCCAGGCCCAGGAGCAGCCAGCTACCACCAGGCCCAGGATCCAGCAGCAGCCAGTCACCACCAGGCCAGGCCCAGGCTCTAGCAGCAGCCAGCCACCACCAGGCCAGGCCCAGGAGCAGCCAGCTACCACCAGGCCCAGGATACAGCAGCAGCCAGTCACCACCAGGCCAGGCCCAGGAGCAGCCAGCTACCACCAGGCCTAGGATCCAGCAGCAGCCAGTCACCACCAGGCCAGGCCCAGGCTCTAGCAGCAGCCAGCCACCACCAGGCCAGGCCCAGGAGCAGCCAGTCACCACCAGGCCCAGGCTCTAGCAGCAGCCAGCCACCACCAGGCCAGGCCCAGGAGCAGCCAGCTACCACCAGGCCAGGCCCAGGCTCCAACAGCAGCCAGTCACCACCAGGCCAAGCACAGGATCGAGCAGCCAGCTACCACCAGGCCAGGCCCTGCAGCAGCCAGTCACCACCAGGCCAGGCCCAGGAGCAGCCAGCTACCACCAGGCCAGGCCCTGCAGCAGCGCAAGCCAACCAGGCTGCACCAGGCCAGCAGTAGTACTTTTCCTTAATCTTTGTTGGTAATTTGTAAATAGTGTTTTGCCTGCTACAAGGGACCTCTTTGCATATTTGCCACTAGAAAAGTGTACTCTCACTACCAAAATGGCTGTACTAGGCCCTAGGCCTGCGTTTGATCACTGTGATTCTAGTCCTATTAGGTAGAATGTCATTTACTCCAGAAAACCACAGTAATCCAAGCCAACTGGAGGACAAAACATGGCAAACTGAATCATCTGTGCTAAACTATCAGTTAAACTATCAGCCCATTGTAACCAGCAGAATGCTTACTCTGTTATACCTTGACAGTATACATACTAGATGCTTTCCTACAGGTCGAAAAGTTAAACTAAGCAAATACTCCATTGATCCAGTTCAGCAATGCCTGTTTGTGATCCTAGTTTTAAGTGGGGATATCCAAACAAACCCTGGTCCTTCAATTCATACTTGTGGGTCATGTTACAAGCACATCCAAACAAAACAAAGAGGTATATGCTGTGATGACTGCAATAACTGGTATCACCCAAAATGTATCAATATGTCTGTGAAAGAATACAACCACTTAGCTAAATCAGATCTTAAGTGGTTTTGCAATCTGTGTACACTACCCATGTTCAGTGATTCATTTTTTAATGATAATCTGTTCACAGAAGACTGTTCAGCCTCCAATAGACCTACAAGTCCAGGCCAGGTCTCACCATCCTCAACAACCCAAAATGATCCTTTTGAACACTTTAACAAAAAAGGTTTGCATATCATTCATCTGAATGCACGCAGCCTGATACCAAAACTACCTGAAGTGCAAATACTAGCAACGAAAACAAAGGCATCTGTGATTGCAATAACTGAAAGTTGGCTTGATGATAGTGTACCGGACAATGAAATTGAAATACCTGGATTTGTTGTGACTAGGAATGACCGAAATAGGGAAGGAGGTGGGGTCTGCCTCTACATACGTGCCGATATTGCATTCAACCCCAGGCATGATTTACATAGAGATGACTTAGAAACAGTCTGGATCGATATACTGCTACCAAAATCACAACCTATTCTGGTCGGTTGTTGCTATCGACCCCCGAAATGCTAAAAAAAATTTCATCTTCTCGAGAAGTCCTGTGCAAATGCAGACCGTTTTCTAGATCAAGAGGTTATTGTCACTGGTGATTTTAACTGTAATGTCCATCCAATTAGTCATTTAAACAATGGTCTACTTGCAGATTTTATGAATTTTTGCTCAGTTTTTGATTTTACACAATTGATTGATGATTTTACCAGAATTACTAAGACTAGCAGATCTATCATTGACCTGATCTTGTCATCTGACAAAGAAAGAATATGTCAATCTGGGGTGCTACCTTTAGGAATCAGTGACCATTTTGTCACATACTGCACAAGAAAGATCTGTCACAGCCAGATAGGCAAACACAGCACGGTTAGGATCAGGTCAATGAAAAAGTACAACCTGGAAAATCTCCAACAACTATTGCAGTCTGAAGACTGGAGTCAGGTTACAGAGTGCGACAAAGCTCAGGAAGCTTGGATATTTTTTAAAGAAATATTTTTATCGGTTTTAGACAAAGTATGCCCCATCAGGCTTGTCAGAGTCAAACAACGTTCCAAACCCTGGATGGATTCAGACATCTTAGAACAAATTCGGTTAAGAGACAAAACGCTGGCAACATTTAGAAAATGCGGCGATAGCGCTCTATTCGATGAGTATCGACACATGCGAAATAGAGTAACCAGCCTGGTAAAAAAGGCCAAAATAGAATACTACAAAACAAAATTCCAAGAAGTGAAAAACTCCCCCAAAGAACTTTGGCAAACTCTAAAAAATCTGGGGGCTCCCATTAGAAACAATTGTTCAGCTTCTTCAAAGATTGGGTTGGATATTGATAATGAAATTTGCTTTGACAGTGCAAGGGTGGCCCAAAAATTCAATGATTTTTTCACTACAGTGGCATCAACACTTGTGAAGAAGTTACCCGAACCCACTGGACAGTTTGGTAGTAGTCATGTATTTAATTATTATTCAGATAAGGTTGCACAGGATTCCTTCAAATTACAACCAGTGGACATGGCCCTGGTAGAAAAAACGATCAATACCCTAGGCAAGGATAAAGCTACTGGAATAGATGGCTTACCAGTGAGGTTTATCAAAGACGGAGCAAACCAGATTAGTGAACCTCTAACACATATCATCAACCTATCACTGAAACAGGGTATCGTACCCGATGACTTAAAATGTGCCAGAGTGGTTCCACTACACAAAAAAGGAGATAGGACAAACGAGGGAAACTATCGTCCAGTTTCTATCCTCAGCGTCATCTCCAAAGTTCTTGAGAAGGTCATATTTAATCAAATATCAGATTTTCTTAAACAGACAGATCTCCTTTATCAATTCCAGTCTGGCTTTCGCCCTGGGTATTCTACGGATGCTTGCCTGATTGATCTCACTGACCATATTCGAACCCAGATGGACTGTGGCAAACGAACTGGCATGGTTCTGATTGACCTGCAGAAAGCGTTTGATACTGTTGACCATCAGATCCTGCTTGAGAAGCTCAAAGCCTGTGGGATGGACGATGGGTCGGTGAGATGGTTCAGGTCGTACTTGACTGGGAGGACCCAGGTTGTGAACATAAATGGTGTCGCATCTTCATATAGTGAAATAACATGTGGGGTGCCGCAAGGCAGCATCCTTGCTCCAGTGCTATTTTCACTATATGTTAATGACATGGTGTCTGCAGTATCCTGCAGACTCCTACTGTATGCTGACGACTCAGCACTTCTGGTGTCTGGAGACGACACGGCAGAAATACAAGCCGGTCTCAGTAGGGAGCTGGAAAGCCTTCACAAATGGTTAGTTGACAACAGATTATCTATTCACCTTGGAAAAACTGAGTCAATTCTATTCAGCTCAAAACATAAATTAAAGGAATGTTCCCGACTTGAGATAAGCTGTAATGGCTTCAGTGTCGAGTCTAGAGACTGTGTTAAATACCTAGGTGCAGACCTCGACCAAACACTCTCAGGGAAAACAATGGCCCTGAAGGTGATCAAAAAAGTTAACACAAGGGTGAAATTTTTGCACAGAAAAAAGAGGTTCTTATCACTGGAAACTATGAAACTGCTTGCCAACTGCATGATCCTCAGCCAATATGACTATGCAAGTACGTACTGGTATAGTGGTGTTACAGTGGAATGTAAACACAGGCTACAAACCAGCCAAAATAAGACCATACGATTGGTCCTAAATCTGCCACCTCGAACCCATAATTGAGCCATGTCACTTCAATGAGATGGGATGGCTCCCTGTGGAGCAGAGGGTCTCCTTTCTGAAACTGGGACATATGTATAAAATGTTAAATGGATCTGCCCCCAGATATTTATGCTCTCGTATTGTCCTGCGTGGCCAGGTCCACGGACGACAGTTACGGTCTGGACAGCTCTCAGTTTATGAGCCTAGAAAGGGTTCCTATTCACAGAATGGCTTTCTGTCTACAGCCTGCCGGCTGTGGAACTCTCTGCCCAGGGCCATCCAAAACTCCCCCACTATTGCTGTCTTCAAGAGGGGTGTGAAGCGACATCTGCAACAATAGGTTGCAGAGGGTGCTTGGCCACCACTCTTGAAGAACAGGAACATGACATGCTGTAATGAGGCTCTTAGAAAATTGTGTTGTCTATTTTATCTACTTGTTGTATCTATTTTATCTTAACTCTTTCTTTGTGATTTATTGTATTTTTCTTGGGACCATGTTGGAAACAAGTCGACAGACTTTCACATGTTATCCTTGTACCCCTTGTTTTTATACTATTGTATAAATTGTATGTACTAAATAAAAATCAAATCAAATCAAATCAACATAAACATAAGATAAGTATTCCTTTATTGATCCTGTTAACAGAACTCAGCTATAGGGCGACAATAATGTGGTCAAGAGGCATGGTTTCTATCTTGAGCCTGAACTGGCGTGACTTGTCTTTATTCACATGGTAAGCAGCAGTAACACAAGTCTTCTCTCTCTGAGAGACATTGGGGGAGAGAACGAAATGGGTGTATACCTTTGCTTTTATAGTTGCCATAAGGTAGAGTACCTGGGTGGCTCCGCCTAGAGCGCCCTCCAGTGAAAACAGATATATATTATGCAACTAGGCAATCACAGGTGGAGACAATTATATATGCAGGTAAACTAGTGTAAACAGCCATATGTACAGTTAGACAGTTACAAACAATCCTACACAGAGCCTCTGATCTCAACAGATCCCCTTGGGGAATTTAATTCTAAACAGACCCAAGTTTATTTCCTGTTGCAATGTTTGTTAGTGCAATAACTGACAGGAAATACACTTGGGTCCAAACTGTTCTCTAACAACCGAATTCCATTGAATCACCATGAAATCTCAAGTGGGTGTAAAAAAGGTTTTTGTTTACATTTCCTTTTTTGATATTGAGCACATGGTGCCTTTGAGACAATACTTTATTTAAATTTAAATTTAAAACATTTTCTTTATTCTGTAATGTATATGTATATATATATATATTAGGGCTGTCCCCGACTAAGGATTTGGATGGTCGACTAGGATTGGCCAAAATGTGCCATTAGTCGACTATTGGTCGACATAAAAAAAATATATATATATATAATATTTAAAAAAAAAAAATTAATTTAAATTTTTTTATCATTCCATTTGGGCTGTGGGGGGTGCTTAATGTCTGAAGGAGTCGACTGAAGGCTTCTTGTCCTCTGCAAAAGCATGCAATTGGTCCACTGATGGATACATCTTGATATTTGTCTAGTTTAGTGTGTTCATTAGATGGGTGAAATCCTCTTTCAGTGCCTCTGTGCCTGTTTTCGTAGGCAGTTAGCCTCTGGTATGCGTGCCATTAGCGTTAGCCACGCTTCTAGGCCTCTTTTCTTTTGGAAAGAATGATATTTTTTATTTTTTTTTATATTCGACTAAGAGGTTGGCCAATCGACTACGGATCCTTTCGACCGATTAGTCGACTAATCAATTAATAGGGATCAGCCCTAATATATATATATATATATATATATATATATATATATATATATATATATATACATACATACAGTGTATGTAATATATAACACTATATTTGCAATACAGATAATTTTTATATTTAAAGTTAAGTGTCTGGCTTGATCATTTCTATTTTAAATGTATATTGAGTTATAACCCAAACAGATATTCGTATATTCGTATTATTAGATTAGTAAGAGCTAGGTATTGTATTTTATAAAGAACCTAGGGCCCTGCCCTCTAATTCAACTGGGGTAAAAGGGGCTACATTTGATTTGTTTCTCCTCACACCAGGGTCACCAGGTGTACAAACACATGTGTGTTTTCCCTGTCATTTAGTGCTGTCACTTAGGGGTTGGCTTCTGATTGGCTGTCACGGGGGTGTGTGTGGAATGTTGGTATTTGGTGGCTATGTAACATTCCTTTCCTCTGCTTGTCATTCGTCAGGTCTTCACTATAGGCATTCGGAGATAACGCGGCCGGTTCCAGTTCTGGACCACCACTAAGCTCCATTATCTATTCTCTCGTTCCCTTGCCTTGGCATAGTATCCTAGTATTACTCTTTGTGTTCTTTACTATTAAAGTCGAAACTGTTCAAGAGTATATCTTCTCCGTCTCTGTGATTGCCTACAACAATTGGAACTCACCTACCTCCATCCTGACAGAAGACCTGACCATCAGAGTTCCATGGAGGCGATCATGGAGATGCTCCGGGCACAGAAGAGTGCACAGGAGCGCATGGAGGAACACCAACATCTGGTCAGCGCCGAGTTGGTTCGGCTGGGCAGGATCGTCAGCGAGTTGCAGGAGACGGCGCAGTCGGCGCTCCTCACAGCCCAGCCTGTGAGGAGGTGGCGGGGGTAAGGACGACGGTGGGAGAGACGGCGGCAGGAGAGGCGGCGTTCAACATCACGTTCAACACAGAGGAAAGTCGGGGAGCGCTTGGGCACCAGGATCGGAACCAGGAGCCACGGCTACCCGCACCAGGCCGCTACGCGGGAGCACCGGAGGGATGCAGGGAGTTCATCACCCAGTGCTCACTCGTGTTCCAGCTGCAGCCACGCTCATTTCCCTCTTCCAGAGCACAAGTCGCATATATTATCACCCTCCTCACCGGTCAAGCACTCTCCTGGGCTACGGCCGAATTAGAGAGCGGTTCGCCTCTCTGCGACTGTGTGGACGACTTCACCCGGGAGATGAGAAGGGTATTCGACACTTCCCGAGTACTCTCGATCTTCGAGGCCGGTGGGCGGCTTCTCGCCTGCCGGCAGGGCCTCCGCACGGCCTCAGAATACGCCATCGAATTTCGGATCGTGGCTCGGGAGGCAGCTTGGCCGGAGATTCCTTGTGTGGTCCTGTTCCTCAAGGGACTATCCGCACGGATGAGGGACGAGTTCTCCGTGCGTGAGATCCCTGAGCAGATGGAAACGCTCATCAACACCGCCATACGGATGGACAACCGACATCGGGAGAGAGAGGGGGAGCGTGAAGATACTACCCAGGTACGTGTCCTTTCTCCTCCCGTTGTTGATATCTTCCCGCATTACACGAGTGGGCCACTGGGTGATGAATCCATGCAGCTTGGGGCGCTGTCGCTCTCAGACGACGAGCGGCGGCGCTTCATCGAGGAGCGACGCTGCTTCCGGTGCGGCCGCACCGGTCATCGTTTCGGCAGCTGTCGGGAACAGGCTGGCTCAACTCTGCGCCAGTCGGGAAGAGGAGGTGCTCCGCCGGGCCTCGAGAGGGCGCCAGCAGGTGGGCTCACCCCAGCACTACCATCTGACTCACGTACATTTCTGGAGGTGGCGGTTAACTGTGGGGGTAACGTTAGGGGAACGAAGGCTCTCATTGACTCAGGGGCGGCGGGCAATTTCATTCACTTGGGGTTGGTGAGAGAATGGGGAATCCCGGTAGAAGAGTTGGGGGTTCCCATTCCGGTCTACGCCCTGGACGGTCAGCCCCTGGGCAGTGGGAGTGTCACTCAACGCACTGTTCCTATACACATCCAGGTGGCGGGTGGGGGGTGGGAGTGGGTTCAATTATTTGTCATTGTCTCCCCCTATTCTGTAATGGTGTTGGGTCATCCCTGGTTGTCTTCATGTGTACGGAATATTAATTGGAGCACGGGCAAGCTCTCAACGGAGGTCAACGTGAAGTCGGTCGTCGGCGAGAGTTTGTCCACTCCTTTGTCTCCCTTCCCCTCTTCTCTTTTTTCTCCTTCTTCTCTCTCCAGGATGGTGGGGAGCGTCGCAGATTCTGTTCCACCCTCTAATCCTGATTTGATAGGGGTTCCTGAGATCTATTGGGACCTGGTGGACGTTTTTAGCAAGACGCGTGCTAAGCACTACCGCATCATAGATCATACGACTGTCCCATTAATCTCCTACCGGGTACCTCCCTGCCTCGCGGGCGAATGTTCTCTCTCTCACGCCCCGAGACCTTGGCCATGAACACCTACATTGAGGAGGCATTGCTTGTGGGGCAGATACGTCCCTCCACATCCCCGGCCGGCGCGGGTTTCTTCTTTGTTGATAAAAAAGATGGGGATCAGCGTCCGTGCATTGATTATAGGGGATAGAATGACGTTTCCATCAAGAACCGATATCCTTTACCTCTCATGGACACGGCCTTTGAGTGCTTACAGGGGGCGCAGGTCTTTTCTAAACTTGACTTACGTAATGCATACAATCTGGTCAGGATTAGAGAAGGAGACGAGTGGAAGACTGCATTTAATACGCCCAATGGTCACTATGAGTATTTGGTCATGCCCTTTGGTTTGGCTAATGCTCCGGCAGTCTTCAAAGCCCTGGTCAACGACGTGCTGCGAGACTTGATTGGGGTGTCTGTGTTTGTTTACCTAGATGATATCCTAATTTTTTCTCGCGATATGGTGCAACACCAACTGCATGTTCGGGAGGTGCTAGACCGTCTCCTCAAGCATCAACTATTCGTTAAGGCCGAGAAGTGTGTGTTTCACACTGATACCGTTTCCTTCCTGGGCTTTGTGTAGACGAAGGGTGATCTACGCATGGATTCGGCCAAGGTGAGTGCAGTCTTGGACTGGCCACGGCCTTCGTCGCTCAAGAGGTTACAACGTTTTTTGGGCTTTGCAGGCGCTTTATTCGCAACTTTAGCGCCTTAGCCAATCCGTTAACAGCTCTCACTAAGGCCTCTCTCCCTGGCTTTGAATGGTCGCCTAGAGCAGAGTCGGCCTTTTGCGATCTCAAACGTTGGTTTACATCCACTCCTGTATTGATCCGCCACGATGCGGAGGTTCCGTTCATTGTGGAGGTGGATGCCTCTGACATCGCGGTGGGGGGGGGGGGGGGTGCTCTCTCAGAGGTGCTTAAAGGATGGGAAAGTGCACCCGTGTGCTTTTTTTTCTCGCCGTCTGTCACCAGCCGAGCGCAACTACGACGTGGGTAATCGGGAGTTGTTGGCTATCAAATTGGCACTGGAGGAATGGAGACATTGGTTGGAGGGGGCGGCACATCCTTTCATTGTTTGGACCGATCATAAGAACTTGGCTTACATCCAAGGGGCTAAACGCCTTAACGCTCGCCAGGCCAGGTGGGCGTTATTCTTCACACGATTTCGATTTACCATCTCCTATAGGCCCGTTTGATCTTCCTGGCCGGGAGGAGTAGCCCCATCCCATTATTCCACCGGCCTTGATTTTGGCACCCGTGTCTTGGGGCATAGATAAGGTGGTAAGGTCGGCGCTGACGCGGGAGCCCGATCCTGGCGGGGGCCCTCCGGGGCGGTCGTATGTGCCCAAGGCGGCACGCTCACGTTTGCTGCAGTGGGCACATGCCTCATCCCTCACCAACCACCCTGGGGCCACCAGGACCCTGGAATTTATCCGTAGGAGGTTCTGGTGGCCGACAGTGGAGGGGGATACGCGTTCCTTTGTGGCGGCCTGCCCGATGTGCGCGCGCAGTAAGACCTCTCGCTGTGCACCGGCAGGTCTCCTCCGGCCACTTCCTATTCCTAAACGGCCCTGGTCGCACATATCCCTGGACTTTATTTCTGGTCTCCCCCTTTCGGATGGGTTCACCGCCATTTTGGTGGTGGTGGACCGGTTCTCGAAGGCGGCTCACTTTGTTCCTCTCCCCAAGTAGGAGGTTGGCATGGGCTGAGTACGCGCATAATACCCTCCTCTCCTCCTCTACCGGTATGTCTCCCTTTCAGTGTCAGTATGGTTTTCAACCTCCTCTGTTTCCCGAGCAGGAGAAGGAGGCGGAGGTGCCCTCGGCCCAGGCACATGTGGCTCGCTGCCGCAGGACGTGGAAGCGAGTCCGGGCGCCGCTGCAGAAGGTTTCGGTTAGTACCCAGCGGCAGGCTCCGGTTTACCGTCCTGGGCAGCGGGTTTGGCTTTCCACCCGGGATCTCCCTCTCCGGGTGAAATCCAAGAAGCTGGCTCCTCGCTTTATAGGGCCCTTTAATGTGGTACGTCGGGTGAATCCGGTGGCTTACAGGCTACGGCTTCCGAGCTCTATGAGGGTTCATCCGACGTTTCATGTGTTCCTGTTGAAGCCGTTCCTCTCATCGCCCTTGGCCCCGCCACTGCCTACGGTTCCTCCGCCTCGGTTTATGGGTGGTCAGCCCATTTACACGGTGCGGAGGATACTGGGTTGTAGGCGGAGGGGTAGGGGGTTTCAGTTCTTGGTGGATTGGAAGGGGTACGGGATAGAAGAGCGTTCTTGGGTGCCTCAAAGGGATATTTTAGATCCCAGCCTGATCGTTGATTTCCGGCGGCTGAATCCCGAGGCCCCCAGGTGAACGTCTGGTGCCGTTCGTCGGGGGAGGGTACTGTTACGATTCTGGTTCTTGACTACGGTCGGGAACCACCCACCTTCTCTGTCATCTGTCACCTGATTGCTGTCACTTGTTTTTCCCTGTCATTTAGTGCTGTCACTTAGGGGTTGGCTTCTGATTGGCTGTCACGGGGGTGTGTGTGGAATGTTGGTATTTGGTGGCTATGTAACATTCCTTTCCTCTGCTTGTCATTTGTCAGGTCTTCACTATAGGCGTTCGGAGATAACGCGGCCGGTTCCAGTTCTGGACCACCACTAAGCTCCATTATCTATTCTCTCGTTCCCTTGCCTTGGCATAGTATCCTAGTATTACTCTTTGTGTTCTTTACTATTAAAGTCGAACCTGTTCAAGAGTATATCTTCTCCGTCTCTGTGATTGCCTACAACAATTGGAACTCACCTACCTCCATCCTGACACCTCTCCCCCTATCTATCTATCTATCTATCTCCCCCCTCTCTCTCTCCCTCTCCGCTATCTATCTATCTCCCCTCTCTCTCTCCCTCTTTCTCTCTTATCTGTCCCCCTCTCCCCCTCTCTCTTTCTCTCTCCCTCTCTTCTTTCTCTCTCCCTCTTTCTCTCACTCCCTCCCTTTCTCTCTCTCTCTCTCTCTCTCTCTCTCTCTCTCTCTCTCTCTCTCTCTCTCTCTCTCTCTCTCTCTCTCTCTCTCTCTCTCTCTCTCTCTCTGAAAGTGAACACAACTGAGTGGGCCTTGGAGAGGGGAAGGGGCTTTTGTATGACGGCAGAGTCATGGTCACAGCGATAATAACAGTGCCACTGTCGTGGGTTACAACTGTTTAACCTTTTGATCCTCTTCTTTCTTAATATGGTTTTGGGTCCTGGTATAAATATACAAGTATTATGTGTGTGTGTGTGTGTGTGTGTGTGTGTGTGTGTGTGTGTGTGTGTGTGTGTGTGTGTGTGTGTGTGTGTGTGTGTGTGTGTGTGTGTGTGTGTGTGTGTGTGTGTGTGTGTGTGTGTGTGTGTGTGTGTGTGTGTGTGTGTGTGTGTGTGTGTGTGTGTGTGTGTGTGTGTGGTGTGTGTGTGTGTGCGTGCGTGCGTGCGTGTGCGCGTGCGTGTGTGTGTGTGCGTGTGTGTGAATGACATTTTATTTTCATGTCATGTCCGACGACCCATCCCTTACGGGATTATAAGACACCTAAAACAACAATTGAACATAACAATCACTTCCCAAGGTTTCTAAGCTACACCATGCACACCATCAGAGGCCAAAATACATCACATGTTATTTTCGTGCGTTTATCCCAAGCTTTCTCTAAATATTCTGCAAGTGCAGATACCCTGTGAACAAAAATCCATTTGAATCTATCTGCATCACTAAACCACCTCAAGGGTTTTAATCCTGTCAAATTACTTTTGACGAAACTCATACTAATTATAGTGGACAATAAAACATAAAATGAAACTCATTCTCAATATCGATACCACAGTAAATACAGATCTGCTCCTCTTCTGTGACCCCCCCGGTAACGTCCGGTTTCGAGGTGCAGGGGCAAAATCCCAGAGCGGAGCTGGGCACACAATGACCTTTGTCTTTTTGATAATGGAGCACACAGATATTTTTCATTTCTATAACAACTTTTTATCGTACTAAATGTTCTTAGTTTTGGTTTATGTAGTATTTCCTGTGACCATTTAATCTGATGTATGTTAGACAAGGCTTCCTTAACCAAGGAGATGTTTACAGTATTTACCTTCTGGAAAAGGTCAGATGCTCCAATTTCTCTGAGAGTGTCTTCTTTCTCACTTGCCCATGCACAGTTACATCCCAGTTGAAAATGTTAGCAATTCGACTCTCTGGCATTTTTATAAAATCTGTTCCATGAAGCTAACATGCTTCCTTTCCATCTTATTCCACACGGTTCCCATCCCATATCTCCTATTATTGCCAATACAGGGGTGCATTAATGGACTCCTAGAAAGTGCCGTATTTCCCTATTCTGTACCTTTTCTCCTTTTATATTTACTTTTGAACCCCATACCCCTGCAATATAGTCCATAACAGGGCAAACACATGAATGAAATCATTTGGAGTAGGTAGCATATCCCAAATCACCCAGCTGTTTCATTTTTGCTATTATACCACCCAGTGCCCTACTAGCAGATTCAGCCAATGCAGCTGTACCATGTTCGAAGTTCAGATGCTCCGCCAAATGAAGCCTAAATATTTATATTTTTCAGCATATTCAAATTTTTTTTTCCCAACGTAAAACAGAAAATTACTCCTTTTAATCTTAGTCGGTCTGAAATGCATGGTTTGAGTTTTACTGTAATTAACTGTAAGTCTCCACTTTCTACACCAGCTTTCCGTACATATTAACATCTTCTGAAGATCGTTTTCATTTTCAGCTACCAGAATTATATCATCTGCATAAAGTAATATGTCAAATTTATTACTACCATCGTAATTAGACCCAGTCCTAGATGTTTTATTTCTTTAGCTAAATTGTTGATGAATACAGCAAACAGAGTGGGTGAGAGACAATCCCCCTGTTTGACCCCAGATGGCCTGGGGAACCACCCTGAACAATATTCATTAACTTTAACACAAGCCTGAGGATCTTTATACAATGATTGTATGGCCCAGTAGAATTTCCCTTCTATCCCTTCTTCAAGAAGACAATATATATCTCTGTTGACAAAATCAAAAGCTTTTTTGTAGTCGATATAACAGGCAAATGATGACTTGTTTTGCATTATTCTGTTTCTAACAACTAGTGATAGAATAGATGTGTATAATTTATATGCTGTACTCAATAAACTAATGCCACGGTAGTTTAACACTAGCACAGCCATGGAGAAAATGTCACTGATTCCCGCCGGGAACGGGTCAGATGACCCGACAGCATATTCTGCCATGAGAAATATGAGAAATATAAACAGTGTAAACTATA
>NC_140176.1:23748877-23756299 GCF_963971535.1 Notolepis coatsorum | reverse complement strand
ATTTGCAATCATTTATAACAGAAACGGGGTGTGAATGGGCAATCCACGGTTGTGGGAATAAAATGTCTCAAAGCTCAAAAACCACCTTTCAGAGGATTCCGTTCTGCTTTGGCTGGTTGTCCTACGGATCAACATAGGCTACTGTAAACACGGATTGCGGTGCATTTCACAGGAGAGCATACTGAGGCCGGTAAGAATACACCTGAGTTTCCCATCTAGGAAAATCACATTTTATTGTTGTTTTTGCAAAGGATTTACGATTGCCTATTGTCTGCTATTGTAGCCCAGTGAGAGCCTGCAGGGAAAGTGTAGCTAACTCAATACTGGACCGATCAGTGAAATGAACTTGCACTACGAAGAAACGGCTGGTCAACAGGTTACCATGGCGAACTGCTCTCATCTGCTGAGCTATAGCTTGTAGGAATTGTTGCAGAATTCTGCAGCTTTGATGCTGTGCCAGGCGTGGTCCAGACCAAAACAAGCCAGTTATATACGCTTGTATTAAGAGCTTCTAATGACTCAAACACTCTAACCTAACACACTATAACCTAACACACTATAACCTAACACACTATAACCTAACACACTATAACCTAACACACTATAACCTAGCACGTTATAACCTAACACACTATAACCTAACACACTATAACCTAACACACTATAACCTAGCACGTTATAATCTAACACACTATAATCTAACACACTATAATCGAACACACTATCATCTAACACGCTACAATCTAACACACTCTAACCTAACACACTCTAACCTAACACGCTATAATCTAACACACTATAATCAAACACACTATAACCTAACATGCTATAATCGAACACACTATAACCTAACGTGCTATAATTGAACACACTATAACCTAACATACTATAACCTAACACGCTATAACCTAACACGCTATAATCTAACACGCTATAACCTAACACGCTATAATCTAACTTTCTAACACACTATAATTGAACACACTATAACCTAACACACTATAATCTAACATGCTATAACCTAACACACTATAATCTAACACTATAACCTAACACACTATAATCTAACGCACACTATAACCTAACACACTATAACCTAACACACTAGAACCGAACACGTTATAACCTAACACGCTATAATCTAACACACTATAACCTAACACACTATAATCTAACACACTATAACCTAACACACTATAACCTAACACACTATAATCGAACACACTTTAAACAAACACACTATAATCTAACACGCTATAACCTAACACACTATAATCGAACACACTATAATCCTTTACGGATGTGCGTTTTTAGTGTTACCATTTATTTTCTTCCATTCCTCTTTCTTCCACTGTATACCACTTTAGATTCTTGAAGCGTTTCATTTGAAGATGGGAAATAAAGCGCTCTGTTAGTAACGTGGGACCTGGTATCAGGTACAGCTGGTATATCAGGTAAGCGTGTCCTTAGTTAACCCGTAGGTCCTCTCCGACCCGCTCCACCAGTCAATCATTAACAAATAAAGCACGGGCTCCTGTCCTCCGGTGAACCCGTCCCCGGTTGGATGGCAGGCTGTAGCCAATGGAAAGCCGAGCTGGGGAATGGAGACGTCCCATAGGGCAAGAGTTCTCCCTGTGGCACAGAGAAGTTCCTGGAAGATGAGTCAGTTTCACATTACTGATTATACCCAGCCTGGTGTGCCTGCGTGGCGTTCGCCTGCTCTCTCTTTCTGTGTGCGTGTGTGTGTGTGTGTGTGTGTGTCCACATGCGTACAAGCATATGTGTGTCTTTGTATTTATGTGTGTGAATGTGCATGCAAGTGTCGGTGTTTGAAAAAAGACAATGTATGTGTTTAGGCAGTGTGTGTGTGTGTGTGTGTGTGTGTGTGTGTGTGTGTGTGTGTGTGTGTGTGTGTGTGTGTGTGTGTGTGTGTGTGTGTGTGTGTGTGTGTGTGTGTGTGTGTGTGTGTGTGTGCGTGTGCACACATGTTTTTTCAAAAGGTGATTTGTGTACTGTATGTATGTGTGTGTGTGTGTGTGTGTGTGTGTGTGTGTGTGTGTGTGTGTGTGTGTGTGTGTGTGTGTGTGTGTGTATTTACGTGTACAGTATGCACGTCATCTATCCTGTGAGGTTCATCTTTCATATGCTTGTTTAGTGGTTTCTCTATGACAAAGGGCGTGATTGTAGTAGACATACAGTAGAGGCTACATTGCAAAAAAACAACAAAGTAACCTTTTTACTTTTCCTTTTTTTTTTTTTTATCCACTACACAGGAGTAAAATCAAATATAAATAGGAGGATCAATATTACATTTGAAGTTTCATCACTCTTAATATTCACTCTTAGCCTGCTGTGCTTAAAGAGCCCATATTATGGCTACCCTGTTTAATTTAAACTCTTGTAGTCCCAAATGCAGCGTCGATGCTGGAGAGGCGCTGTTGTCATGCAGATTGGGCCCATGGATTCATTTTTCAACGAAATTTCAGATTATTGAAGCTAAAGATTTACCCTACTCATTGACTGCCGGGGATTAGCCTTGGCCCTGATTAGCCACTGCCACACTTTAAAAGATAGGAGTGAGTCACCTTGTTTGTAGAGCTATAACTATACTCTATATTATAGCTATGGATATAATACTATGGCCCATTTGACATCGAGTATCTATCGTTCAATATGTGAAAAAGAAAAGAAAAAATGTCATCCATACATTCCCATTTTATACCGTGGTGAATATGAGTATGGTTTTAGATTGGTCTGGGGTAATTCCCGAAATGCTGAGCAATAGCCTTATGCGTGTATTACACTAAAACCGTTGCCGTTTCTTGCCTAGACCCGCTATTATTCTCAAATCAAATCTATATCATAGGTATTATGTTTCATCATAAATGCATGAAAGGGGGGGGGGGGGTCGTTTTTTGATGCTTTGATCGCCACCAACGGCATACGCTGTGGACTAACGCTACACACACACGGTCGGATCGCATTGAAGACATGCTTGGATCAACGCAAGATTGATATCATATAGCCCTTACCTTGACTAGGATGTACCCCAAAAAGAATATTCCAATTATCTGATCGCCATTCCAAGTATTGATGTCCATTGTGTCGCAAACATAATCCACCACACATCATGCATCGGGAGTAGTTGATTCTTCTCAATCTGACCGTTATAAATGCTGAGCTTGAGCAAAAAAAAGAAAAAATGACCCGGACCCATTAGATCAGGGGTGGCCAACCCGCGGCTCGCGAGCCGCATGCGGCTCTTTGCCCGTCAATGTGCGGCTCTTCCATCCATAAAAAAAAAATAAAAAAAAATATTTTTTTTAATTTTTTTTTTACTTTTTTTTTTTTTTTACTTTTTTTTTTTGTATGTCACTCATTCCATAAGGACGTAGAATAAACATTTACAATTTTTTTTTAAATGGTCCATTTGCATGTTCTTGGTATCTGAATCTAGGGACATATATGGATCAGTGTCAGAAATAGTGTGTCTGTTACTAGGCTTGAGTAAATTGTAATGAACCAAAGGAGAATATCAATTCTATTTAAAAAAAAATTATCTTTGACTGTAAATAACACCATGCTAAAATTGACCAGACCTGAAAAATCTAAGCAAATGAATAAAGGGAAGATGATTAAACAGAAGGTTTTGTAGATACAGTACTGAATTCTGCCATCTTTTTTATAATGTAAATTTCTCCACCATTTTTCATCATATTGCAACACCGTTTTTTGCAAGACGTTCACAGAAAGGTAGAGAAACGAACTGCGTTCTGTTTTATGGCAATAACGTTCAGGTTTGTGGGAGATAATCCCAAAAAATAAGAGAAATTAAAAAGTAAATCCAGAAGTCAGATGATTGACAGGGGCTGGTGTGAGCTGGGTAGGGTAGTTTTTCGAAATTTGAAAGCCCTGAGTCTCTTCCTTCAAAAGACTACACTCACTTTTGGCTGTGCCACTTCCTCCTGTCAATATGCGCCGGTTTCCGACTCAATGCCCTGAGATTTCTATAATCTTATATTTCACTAATAACAGTTAAAATAATTGGTAAACAAACATAATGCTAAAAATATACACTTTTACTGTATATCTCGGGCTTAAGAGGTTAACCCTGTGAGGCCCAAATTAAAAAGAAATTAGCAACTTCAGAGGCCAGAGGGTGGGACATATAAACACATTTACTATCAAATAGCATTGTGAGGCTGAACAACAGGACCAATTGACTATACATGTGCTTAAAGGGGAACTATCTTATAAATGGCTTTTTTCAGTGTTTACCATTGTTTCTTAGCTATGTGGACTTATATTAATAGGATATATGTCTCTAATTCTCATATTGGCGAATTCTTCCAATTCTCCTCTCACAATATTCACCCTCACTGAACTGAGTCATCTGAAAATGTGCATATCTGTGATGTCAGAGATTTCTCAGCTGCATAATAATGTGGCAGTTGATGTGGCAGTTGGCACCAGGCCACACAGTGGTTGGAGCCCAGCCTCAAAACGGCTTAAGATCTTGAGGTAGAAAAATGCGGTTTTTAGTACTTGATTAGAAATACAAAACAATGCATTTTTTTTGAAAAAAACCTAGGTGTTCCATAGACTCACAGGAATTGTGTAAAAGTGCCCAAATAGTGAAAGAAATAGTAAAATAGTTCCCCTTTAACATTTTTTAAATAAACATTGTTTTTTTAAATGGCTAAAAGTGATTTTGTAATTTTGCAACCGTGGGTCTCACAGGGTACTTTTAACCCTGTGAGGCCCAAATAAAAAAGACATTAGCAACTTCAGAGGCCAGAGGGTGAGACCTATAAACACATGAAGGGTGCCGTGACTGAAAAAAAAGGTTGAGAAACGCTGGTATATGGTCTGGCTCTTTGTGGTACCACAGTCATTTTTTTGTGGCTCTTAGTCTCTGACTGGTTGGCCACCCCTGCATTAGATCGACCCACAGGCCAAGATACCATGTTTAAAAGGGTGCTCGATACCGCCGCCTGGGAGGATCTGGCCGGTACTGCACCCTTGGCGTCGCAGTATGCCTTCTACCAGCAACATTGAATAGGATATTAGAATCGAAAAAAAGGAAAAACTATCTAGTAATAACGTATACGTGGTTGGCGTTCAACGGTCGTCCGCCAAACACATATATAAACGTGGTTGGCGTCCATTTTAAGAGGATGTTCGTCTCTTTACGGAAGTCCCAAAGACGACTTATGGGATTGGTCGGAAATTTGGAATGGGCATTAGGAAAGACCAATATATATTTTTTTATTAACCATGGCCGGATATGGAAATGCTTGAATATCCGGCAGACTCCCTCAGAAAACACAGCCTCAACTGAAACCTTTAGGCCGGCCACCAGACCGCAGCAGAGCTAGCTCGGAGCTAGCTGGGAGATAGCTAGTCAGAACCGACCCCATTGGCAGACCCCCACTGACCCAGGAACTGACGCTGTGAGATGGGCAGAGAGAGCAGAAACCAGTGGTACCTTGAGGAAGAGAACGGAGTAAGTTTGAATGCAATTTTTAACACACACATTCAATTATTATATAAATAATATGTAATTAAAAAAAGATCCTGGAAGACAAATTTTATTTATTATATTTAGTTTCATTAATTCTTTCATACCTCTTGAACAATAGATGATATTTCTAATCTGTCAGTTGTTATATATTGCCCACAACATTGGGCAAATATCATACACTCTAATTTTTCTAATCCCAAGTAGCGTCACGGTGACCAAATGCGTCCACATTTTTATAGGATTCTATCACATTTTCATAACAATAGCGAATATTACTTACCCTGCACCGTTTTCATTGAGGTTTCTTACAAATTAACAATGTTTTAATTGTCCTATATATGCGGATAACATTTAAAATCTTAAATTGTACCATTTTGTTTCCCTTTAGACAACTAACATTATGCTAATGATGCACTTTTGTTAAGATAATTAGTTTACCATTCGCGGTCACTGTACTGAGGTCGCATTAATAGTTTACCGCTGTTCAGATCGCGTCAAAGAATAGACGCGCCCCAGTGACCTGTGACCTGTGCTAAAGGTCTTGGGAAATGTATTGTTGTAGTTTTCAACATTTTCACCTTAATTTTAAACCAATGCTGCCATCTACTGACAACAGAAAGTGTTGTGTATCGTCACCTTGAGAGGCTACCCTCGCACTTCCGTAAACGACGTTGCCCAAAACACATTCTAGAGATTCCCACTTTTTACTGGGAATGGGGCGTGGCCGTATTTGGTCCCAGCCAATAAGAGTAACTGCGATTGGTCTACGTTCCGTTAAGTAAAGTCCTTGAAAATGATTTTGTTTCTTCAAGTTCAAGTTCAACTCAAAATATTTGCTGTACATATGAAGAATAATAACAATAATAATGATGATAATCATACACCTATTTTATATAATTGGAAAGCCCTAGTTGCTAGCTTCCAAGTGGTACCAAATATGAGGTACTTTGACCCAGTAACTAATAATCTATCACAAACCGATCTTTAGGAATTATCTAACTGGGCCTGGGAGGGGTAATAGGATGAAGACGGTTAATCTTTTCATTTTCGTGGTGGACAACCACCAAATAGGCACACATTAGGCAAAGAGTCCCTATTTGATACCATTTCCCCTCTTCATCTGAACGGATTCTTGTTGTTAGATATTATTTTCATACAGAATTGCACAACTGCTGCAATACCTATTTTCTATTTTTAAACTTCTTATGACCACCTGCTATCAGAAGGTCTTATTGAGTTATATGGTGTCCTACTTGATACACCCTGTGCCCAGTGGCGGCCGCTGGCGCTGGTGCCTTGTGGGTCGCAGTTCACGTTAATAGGTCGAGTTGAAAATGTAATGCTCTGAGATGCTCTGGAGCAATCTCTCTCTGTCTCTCGGATCAATCAAATCAAATAATTAACACATGTATGTTGTCATTTTAAACAACTCACCATTCATTCATTATGCATCAGCAGCAGCTAAATTAATGTTATAGTTCACAACACAGCAGCGCGCTTTGAATTGCTAGCCTATTAATTATCGTCTCAGCAAGCACAGTCAATACTTTTTTCCGTAGCCGCATTTCGCGGAGACAGCTGTGTATAGCGAGAGAGAGAGAGCGAGAGAGAGAGAGAGAGAGAGAGACTCACTGTTTAGTTGAAACGTCCAGGGCAGGAGAGCTTGATAAACGTGTATAATCCACTGTTGATGTATTCCAGACCACTGTCCACTGTCTCCAGACTGCATCCGCCATATAACTTGTTAGCCAAGTGTTAGCTTGTTAGCACAACACAAGTACATTTCTTTGTCCATTTTTCCACGTCGAACAGACTGCAAACTACCTGGCGTTCTATCGCCATGCTCTAAGACAAACTCTAACCTTAACCAACTTTGAAAGAGTGCCTAAGCTTAACCG
>NC_140176.1:23723877-23743877 GCF_963971535.1 Notolepis coatsorum | reverse complement strand
CGACCGAAAAAAGGAATACGGACATGCTTATTTTTGCCTATATCTTTACAAATTATTAAAAACTAAATATATTTTAATATAAGAAAGAAAAACTTCAAATATGCTCCAAGATATAATTTTTTGAAGGAAAAAACAAATGTTTGATGTTTTACTCAAAACTATGTACTCCTGAATTATTTTATCCTTTAAGGCTTTTTTAAATCTCCCCTGAGAAGTGCACAACTTCAACCCGTCACTAAGGCTATTCCATCATTTAACTCCCAAAATTTAAACACATCTAGCTTTTACATTAGTTCTTTTTTACATGTTTTAAGAATACATAACCCTCTTAAATTATACTTTCCTTCTCTTGGTTGAATACATACATATACATTGAATACAAACTGGAGCTCAAGGAGCATCTGAATCAACAGCAGCCTAACTCTCCTCCTTGCCATCTGCAGGAGAGAACAGGAGGATATCCTCAACACTCGGTGGAGAGAGTTTCAGCGGGACAGAGCCAGTCAGAGCAGACAGCTGGATGACCTCAGTGAGGAGGGGAAGCAGCTGAGCATGGACCGAGACATGCAGTACAGCTGAGGTGGCAGCACTGAGGAGAGAGGAGGTGCTGGAGAGGGATGCTCAATGACTCCATGTAACAACCCATCATCTACACTCATTGCACACACATCCACATGCACACACTCACTTTTAAACAAACACTCACCTTAACACTCACTCTAGACACTTTAACACTACATTATATGTATCTATTAGTAAGGAGATTTGCACCACATTCATACCTCATTTGCAATGTCACCTGACCTCAACGTTTTGTACCTCATTTCTGCATTGTACCTCACTGTTTACTCATTTTTACTCACTGTACTTAGACTGTACTTACTGTAGGTTGTACTTTATATAGTGAACTTACTGTATATAGTAGTAGTAGTAGTAGTAGTAGTAGTAGTAGTAGTAGTAGTAGTAGTAGTAGTAGTAGTAGTAGTAGTAGTAGTAGTAGTAGTAGTAGTAGTAGTAGTAGTAGTAGTAGTTTATTCAGTCATCATCTCACACAATACAATATGCACAATCATTTAACAATATTTGATTTTACAGTGACTGAAAAGGTACAGACTGAAGCATAATGCTTATACATATGCCTGTCCTATATTCTTAACCAAATTAAGATTCCAAAAACAGTATTCTAAAAGAAAATAGCAAAAAACAGTATTATTCACCTCTGTAGTTTAAAAAAATAGCTTTACAAACCATTTTCTTAAAAACCAAAAGCGAATTACTCATTCTTAACTGTATATCAGCATTGTTCCACAAGTTAACCCCAATAATAGAAATTGTACTGTATAATATATATATATAATAATTGTATATTGTACTGTATATTTTGTATATATATATATATTGTATATTCCTCTTTACTTTTTTTACTGTAGGCCTATGAAGCACACTCTCAGGGGCTCATACAGAACCAAGCATTTCACTGTAAAGTATGTGTATTTTATTGTGATAATTAATAAACAAACTTGAAACTTGATAGGCTGAACACATGGTGCTCCCTACCCACAGACTACCCCCACCCCATCCAACCCTGCACCTGTTCAGCCTTAGCCCTACCCCTATGAGCTCACTCCCTCTCATTCAGCCTCAACCCAGCCCTATCTCTGGGAGCTCACTCCCTCTCACTCAGCCTCTACACAGCCCTACCCCTGGGAGCTCACCCCCTCTCACACCACATCAACACAGCCCTACCCTATAGGAGCTTACTCCCTCTCACTCAGCCGCTACACAGCCCTTCCCCTGGGAGCTCACTCCCTCTCACTCAGCCTCAACACACCCCTTCCCCTGGGAGCTCACTCCCTATCACACAACCACCACACAGCCTTACCTCTGGGAGCTCACTCCCTCTCACACAACCTCCACACAGCCCTACCCCTGGGAGCGTATACTCCCTCTGATTCAGCCAGCTCCACAACCTTGTATCCACCCCAGCACCAGCGGAGGCACGCAGAGGCAGACAAGCTGAAATTCTCCTACTCATGGACTCCAATGGGGAGTTCCTAGATGAACAAACATAGAGTAGAGAAGATCTGGAGCTCTTGACCGTGGCTGAGCTGCGATCACCCAGCCACATTATAATCTACACAGGTCCCCAACAGGAGAGCGTGGTATAGACTCACTCAGAAGCCTCCACCACCTACCCTTCCAGCAGGATCATCATCTCCACCCTCCTTCAAAGAAGAGACCTCCACCCCCAACACCATTCACAGGGTGAACACCAGCCTCTCCAGCCCAATGTGAAGCCCTGAAGCCCAATGTGTTCCTGGCTCACCACCTGACACTAGACCACCCGTATGACCAGTCCCCATCCTGGCTAAGACCCTGAACAGCGTCGCTTTCAGCAGGAACCTCACCACCACCCAGAGGAAGCAGCACAGACCCCACCCAGACCTCTCAGATACCACCAGGCCAGGCTGCTAGCAATGAATGAATGAATGAATGAAAACTTTATTTAACAGATTGCAGAATGGGTACAATACAGTACGGCTCAATACATACAATTGTTAAGGGGATGCAGACCTGAGAAAGACGTTTGTCTTGTTTCCATCAGGGTCCCCCATTTTCAATTCATATAGACATATATGACATACATGACATACAGATAGTCAGTACTGCTACATCTATACATTTATGACATACCAGATTTGCAAATACAGTACTGTTTGTGATACAGAAGGAGTCAAGAAAAGGGAGTATATACATTTGACTTAGAAACTGTACATTGGAGGTTGGGTGGGGGGGGTTGGGTACATTGGGATATTGACAACCATACTGGGTAATTTACATTGGAGGTGGTTGGGGGGGGGGGGGGGGGGGGGCGGGGGGCATACTGTATAAACAAGTAACACTGTACATTGAGGGGGGGGGGGAGGAGACACTGTACAAACAAACACAATTGTACATTGAACTATTGACAAAACCATACTAGGTAAATGACTGTACATTGGAGGGGGTTGGAATGATTGGGTTAGGATATTTACAAGCACCACAGACACCACAGCATCACCACCAGAGCCCTTGCTCCCCCTCCTTTCAGCTGCAGAGCCAGCTCTACAGGCACCCCAGCCCAGAGCCCCTGCACAACAGCAGAGCCAGCTGTACAGGCACCCCAGCCCAGAGCCCCTGCACCACAGCAGAGCCAGCTCTACAGACAGCCCAGCCCAGATCCCCTGCACAACAGCAGAGCCAGCTGTACAGCCCCCCCCAGCCCAGAGCCCCTGCACCACAGCAGAGCCAGCTCTACAGGCCCCCCAGCCCAGAGCCCCTGCACCACAGCAGAGCCAGCTGTACAGACACCCCAGCCCAGAGCCCCTGCACCACAGCAGAGCCAGCTCTACAGGCACCCTAACCCACTAGACATAGCTATGCTGAGGTTGTGAGACTAACAAATAGATGAACGGATTCCATATAACCCGTTAAATCTATAGCTTATTAATTAACGATGCAGCAGCTGATGCAAGATACTGTGACGATACTAGATACACACACACGCGTGCACGCTCCGTATGTACAGTATCTTCACCAAGCCGCCTGCATCAGCTGCTGCATCATTAATAAGCTATAGATTTATATGGAATTTGTTAATCTATTTGCTAGTCTATTCCACTATATCGGCATGAGTAATTTGCAGTGTGTGTGTAATGTTCACAATGCCTCATTGAGTCATGACTATAAATGTAAAACGTAATTGTTAATGGTACAAATATTGTCGTATTTATTATTAGTATAATTATTTAATTCCGAGGATGTCTGTAGAATCGACGTGAACGCAATCACCAACTATTTATCCCAAATTAAGCCTTTTACCAGTTTCATCACCTGTGCATTGTTACTATTGCACTTACTGTTACATTTGCACTCTGGTTGGATGCCACACTTATTTCCGTTGTATTGTACTTGTGCTGTATAATGACAATACATTTTAATCTAATCTAATCTCATTTTGATCAGTCGCAAATTGCTTTCACGCTACCTGTTGAATATTTCCCCCATAAGGGTCAACACAAACCAGATGTAATGGATAGCCTCTCCTTATAAGGATGCAAATGAAGGTGTATGAGAATGCGCTTCCAGTTTAAGAATGAATGACGTTCTTCATTCATGGGAACCCAGCTGCGATGATTTTGGCCACTTACGAAGACCGTTTCAGGCGTTCAGGAATCTGGAAGAGGATTTTTCGTAAATTTGTCAATAGCTACAAACCTTTTACGGAGATAGTTACGAAGATAGTTACGAAGATACTTACGAACATGTTCGAGAATCAGGTCCAATATGTGCAACCTGTGTGTACTGTAACTACCCCCCCCAGAATCCCCCCAATACAATGAAGATGGTTCTTCCATTCTAGACTCATGAAATACACCATTTGAAATCCCTAGGAAACATGCTACAGTAGTCTGTGGGGAACCGAATGCTAGAACTGGAGAGAAAGCTGACACTAATCATCCAGGGAGATAAACACTTGAGGACCTGCTTTTCTCTCTCCGAATCCCCTAGACACAAGTTTGATAAAATGACAAACACAAGCTTCTACTGCTCTGCCGCACACCGGGGCTGTACAAAGTCAATGGTAGGTTGCGAGCAGACCCTATGGGCCCTTGGCATTAGTACGGTAGACTATGCCATAACAGATCTGGACCCAATGTCTCTCAGAGCTTTCACAGTGAACCCGCTCACACCACTATCAGAACACAGTAAGATCACTGTCTATTTGAAGAGGGCGCTACCTGTGAGGCCTCTAGGCCATGTACACTGTACGACACCACACACTCGTATAGATGGAAATCAGAATAAATCATGGAGAGCTACCGAAGGGCATTTGAAAATGACCAAATATTAAATCAATTTATGTAAACGTTTCTGTGGTCAGAAATAATTAAATTTTGTTATAAATTGACAATTGTATTGAAAGAAAAAACAAGACAAATAAGCAATAAGAAATGGTTTGACATTGATTGCACAAATATAAGGAAAACCTTAAGAAGGTTGACAAATGACAAACACAGAGACCCAGATAACCAATAGATTTCATGACACTTTAATACAATACAAACACACATTAAGAATAAAGAAAGAAAAACACACCAGGAACAAGCTTTCTGAAATAGAATCTTTAAAGTCAAACCAGTTCTGGAAGTGGAACACTTCAAAACACAACAAGATCAATTGGCAGCATTTGGATTGATTATGTCACTGAATGATTATGGCAATATTCCAAAGAACATTGACCAAAACAAGCGGAAAATATTATAAGTAATAATTAAAGACAACAGAAACCTTCTAGATTATTCAATAACAGAGTAGGAACTGATGGTAAGCATCCAATCCCTGAAAGCTAGAAAGGCCTGTGGAGTCGATAGCATCTTAAATTAAATTATCAATATTCTGACCATAAATCCAAATAGGCTAATCTCAAACCTTTTAATATAATTCTTATAGGCACATTTCTTGACATGAAACAATAATTTAATATTTAATAACACCAATTTACAAAAATGGAGAGAAATATGACCAGACTAATTACCATGGGATCTGTGTAAATAGTAACCTGGGAAAAACCTTTTGCAATATTATGAATAAAAGACTGAATAAATTACCAAACTGGTTTGAATAAATGCCAAATTGGATTCTTTCCAAATTATCACACAATAGACCACATCTACAGTATACTCTCCACACCTTAATTGAGCAAGAATTTGATAAAGAGAAAGGGAGGGCCTACGTTTGATTGATTTCAAGAAGGCCTTTGATTTCATCTGGCATGAGGGCCTTTTCTTTAGAATTATTGAAAGTGGCATTGGGAAGAACACCTATCATGTAATTAAATAAATGTACACAAATGTAAATGTGCAGTTAAAATATAGGAGACAAACTAAAAACATTCTTTCCCTGGGGCCGTGGGGTGAGTCAGGGTGCAGTTTTAGTCCAATCCTCTTCAATTTATACATTAACCCATTCCGTGCCAATCACGATGATCGGGTTAAGTCGGGTTAACTCGCCATCGCTTGCGTGCCAATCACGAGTATAGTCGGGTTTTAATCGTTATTTCTTTTATTAGTGATATCCATTCATTTTCATCCATCCAACCTGATGTTATCGTTGGGAATGGGTCTGAGCTTGCAAAAGGGCAAATACCGCCGCCTATCGTCACCCGGATGGTATTGCACATCATTGTATTGGATTGGCTGGGGATGTGCATCAGAAAAAAAACTCCGGTCCGGGTTTCCCTTCTCGGGCATGCAGTATTGTGTTACCACATTGACTGGGGAGGCTGGGAGCAGCGTGGATTATGTGTTTTGGACTATAACGTTGGATCAATGGACGCAATCGATATTTGGAATGGCGATCAGGAATTGGATTAATCTTTTTGCAGAACATCTGATGTGAGGTAAGGACGCTATGTTACTAGTCTTAGGTTAATCAGATGTTCCTTTCACCACCATCGGAGCGTGTGTGTGTGTGTGTGTGTGTGCGTGCCGTTGGCGCGGAGCAAGACACGGATAAGCGATTTTTCAGCCCACTCTAGCGTGCATAAAGACACATATACTATCGATAATCTAGCGTTTATTTGAAAACTATTCATCAATCAGCCGAAAAATGACAACGTGTTTTGTGTATTCCACTAAAGGGCTATTATCGCGTCTTTCTCTGGAATTACTAGAAATCTCCAAAACTATACTTGTATTCAAAACGGTATAAAACGGAAATGTACTGATGAAAAAACAATCTGTTTTGTACATGTTGACTGCAAGCAAGTCATTGATAAGCGACGGGTGTATTAGACCCATAGCCATAATTTAAGATATAGTTTAAGCGTTCGCAAATATCCCTGTCCTCCCATTGATTAAAGCGCTGGCCTACAAGCCCTAATTTGGTCATATCCGGCCGTCTCTGAATGTGTTAATGAATTTGCATGTCAATTAGATAAATCCACTGCACCTGGCCTCACCCTGGATGATACAGAAATGAAGGTCTCCTGTTTGCAGAGGACTTGGTGTTGCTGTCACCAACTAAAGAAGGTCCACAGCAGCACCAAAACCTCCTGTGTAACTTCCGTCAGACCTGGGCCCTGACAGTTAACCCAAAGAAAACAATCTTCCAGAAGCAATCCAGATGTCAGGAAAGCACACACAATTTCTAGTTGGACACCACTAAATTACAACATGTAAAAAAAAACTCATACCTTGGCCACATCAAACGCTACGTAAAGAAGATTCAACTTGGCTGTGACAGATCTGAAAGACAGTGCAAGGAGAACTTTCAATGCAATTGGAAGAAATATTACAATTGAAATTTCAATTAAAAGCTGGCAAGAAATAACATTCTACATGACCATAGAAAGACACCCCGTAGAGCAGAACTCGGCCAATATCCCCTCATAATGAAAATACAAAAAAGAGCAATTACATTTTACAATCACCTAAAAGATGGTGGCCCCCAGGCATACCATCACATAGCCCTCACCTGCCAAGAGCTGAAGCCAGAGAAGAGTCCCCACAGCCAGCTGGTCCTGAGGCTCTGTCCAGACAACCTGACACGCCACAGACAGCCACACCACCAACCCAATCAGACCAAACCAAATTATCAACCAACAAAGTGAAAACTATATCACATATATGGAAATAATCGACTAAAACACAGAGTAAATAAAAATGCTATCTGTACCTACAAAGATAATTCAAATTAGCAAATGATCTGACCACAATTTCAACTCCTAAATTAAGAAAAGCCTTGCCTATGTACAGACTCAGCAAACACAGCCTAGCTATAGAGGGTTGACACAGACAGAAATGGCTGCCAGAGAAGAGACTGCTGCCAGTGTGACAGACAAGAGGTAGAGACAGATACACAGAGACAGAGACAGAGACAGAGACAGAGACAGAGACAGAGACGGAGATGGAGACAGAAACAGAGACAGAGACATAGACAGAGACAGCGATAGAGACAGAGACAGAGACAGAGACAGAGACAGAGACAGAGACAGAGATGGAGACAGAGACAGAGACAGAGACAGAGACAGAGACAGAGACAGAGACAGAGACAGAGACAGAGACAGAGACAGAGCTGGCTGCCAGATGAGGAGAGACTGCACCCAGTGTGACAGACAAGAGGTAAAGGACTACACGTCATCACCTCATACCTCAAACCCCAGGCTCTGAGAGATTAACATGTCCCCAATATAATTAAAATACACCCTCAATTTGATATATACACTGTATATATATATATATATATATATATATATACTGGGCTGTCGGATATTATTTGATTTAACGCAGCGGTTAACTTTTATTTATACATTTTCAAATGTATTCATTGTATAAACTTTCTACATAAAGTAATACGAATAATAATTCCTGATACTCACTGTGTGGTGGAGGGTCCAATATAGGAGCTAAATACGCTACGTCACAATGGCACAGTGGTTAGCACGGTTGCCTCACAGCAAGAACGCCCTGGGTTCAAACCCCAGCAGGGGGCCTTGCATGTTCTCCCTGTGTTTGCGTGGGTTTCCTTCCTACACAATAAGACATACATGCTAGGTTTTCCTGCTGTTGCCCTTGACCAAGGTACCGGCGCTACAACTGGTGTTGGTCCCTGGGCACCGCTCTATGTGGCTGCCCACTGCTCCTCAATAGATGGGTCACAAGGGGATTAAAAAAGGTACAACTTAACTTACACAACCACCCAGACCCTCCACTGACCAGGTACACACACACTCACACACGGACGCACGCACGCACACGCGCACACACGCGCACACGCACGCACGCACGCACGCACGCACGCACGCACGCACGCACGCACGCACGCACGCACGCACGCACGCACACACACACACACACACCAGGGACGTGCACAGGACTTTAGAGGGGCAGGTGCTCAAAGGCTGAAAAGGGCACTACACTTGTGTGTATATATTAACCGAGCGAGCGTAGTGCGTGAGCGTGATTTTTAAGGGCCCTTTTCGGGCGGGGGGCCCCCTTTTTATGATCAAATATTGAATATTGAACTATAATAATCAGTGCAGGAGCTCACTTATCCTTGAAAGACACTTTTATCACTGACTTAAAAGGCCCATACATCTCCATAAATGTTCAGGGGGGAGGGAATAAGTGCTTACCCTACAGACCCCAAGAAGTGCTGTATATTCTGTATTGTTTAATATAAATGCATTTTTATTCCAATCCCGATTTGTATTTGAGATTCCCAAATCCCATCGGACTTGACTTCTTCGTGTCCCCTAATGAGTGTAATACCAGCATTCAACTGTATGCGGCACAGCGGTTTTATCATCATCATCATCACACACACACACACACACACACACACACACACACACACACACACACACACACACACACACACACACACACACACACACACACACACACACACACACACACACACACACACACACACAATATTGTGCCAATAAAGCATATTGAATTGAGAGAGAGAGAGGAAGAGAAGGGAGGATATGAGAGAGAGAGAGAGAGAGAGAGAGAGAGAGAGAGAGAGAGAGAGAGAGAGAGAGAGAGAGAGAGAGAGAGAGAGAGAGAGAGAGAGAGAGAGAGAGAGAGAGAGAGAGAGAGAGAGAGAGAAAGGGAGGATGCAAGAGAGAGAGGACATGCAGAGAAGGAGGATGTGAGAGAGAGAGAGACAGAGGACAGGAAGATATGGAAGAATGCAAGAGAGAGAGGATGAGAGGGATTCAGTCAGGCCACCTGAGACTGTGTCATCTCCCCCACTGCACGATTTACTGCCACCCACATTCCCCTAGGGCATGTGTGTGTGTGTGTGTGTGTGTGTGTGTGTGTGTGTGTGTGTGTGTGTGTGTGTGTGTGTGTGTGTGTGTGTGTGTGTGTGTGTGTGTGTGTGTGTGTGGTGCACACTCACCTGATCACATGTGACCCCTCTGTCTGCCACAATTTCCATCGGCCAACCACAATCTTCATAGTCCCCCCCACACACTTACACACACCTAGCGCATGTGGCCTACTGGTATTCATCCTCCCTCTCCAACCTCTCTCTAATTCTCGTTATTTCCTGTCTTTATGGAAACGCTACCCATGTAAAGGCCCAACCAATAAAACAATAGCGTTGAGCTCTTTGTATAAAGGACCAATATTAGACACAACACACAGGCCTAAATATGACTTGTAATTTATATTTACATCTCTCTCTCGTTCTCTCCATTACACAGTACCTCTTTCCCTCTCCTCTACTTTATTGCCCCCCCCCCCCCCCCCCCTGTCTCTCTGTGTATATGTAGCCCAGTGGTTCCCAAACTTCTTCAGTCAGGCCCCCCGTGGGTAATTGGAAACATTTAGGCTTTTGTATTTAAATGTGAATACATTTTGTTCTGCTCTGATTGTCTTGTTCCACTTGTAGTCTCTCATAGCCAGACCTCCCTTCACACTGAGTCAGCACTGTGCCAGCAGTCCACTAGACTAGTAGGAACAACCACAGGAGGGAACCTCTTTTTTTCTCCCTCCATCTAACCTCACCCCCGCCCCCCCTGTAGTTCACCTGCACCCCGCAGTCTGGGAGCCACTGATGTAGCCCTCTCGTCCTTTCTCTCACTAAAATTATAACTCACGTAAGCTTTTGTAGCACTTTTGTAGCACAATTAGTCTGAAATTAGCCAGTTACTAATGCAAAAAAAAACAGGTGCAAGATGAAATGCATTATTGTGATTTTCGGACTATTTCTGACTGTTTATGACTTTTATTCTTGGACATTTAAAACCATCACATGAGAGTGCCTTAGAACCCTCTGAAAGGAAGCCCATTAAGGTAAATAGCGTCTCTCTTTTCGCCATCTTAGTTTAATGTTACATTATTTGTGTGACTGGTTTGAGAGACTGGTCCTGCAACACCTCAAGCCCCTGGTGCGTGACTCCCTCGACCCCCTGCAGTTTGCATACCAGGCAAACATCGGGGTGGAGGATGCCATCATCTTCATGCTCCACAGAGCGTACACGCACCTGGAGAAGCCGCGCAGCTCAGTGAGGATTATGTTCTTTGATTTCTCCAGCGCCTTCAACACCATCCAGCCGTCACTGCTAGCGGAGAAGCTCTCTGCGATGCAGCTGGAGCACGGCTTGGTGGCCTGGATCAAGGACTATCTCACTGAGAGGCCACAGTACGTCAGACTAAAGGACAGTCAGTCTGACGTACTGGTGAGCAACACCGGCGCCCCCCAGGGAACTGTGCTGTCACCCTTCCTCTTCACCCTCTACACCTCAGACTTCTGCCGCAACTCCAGCGGGTGCCACCTGCAGAAGTTCTCAGACAACTCCTCCATCGTAAGCTACATCACCGACGATGATGAGGAGGAGTACAGAGCCCTGGTGGAGAGCTTCGTGGGGTGGAGCGACAGCAACCACCTCCAACTCAACACCAGTAAGACCAAGGAGCTGGTGGTGGACTTCCGGAGGGGCAAGAAGAGCCCCCCCCCGATTCCCATCTCCATCCGAGGGGTGGATGTGGAGATGGTGGACTCATACAAGTTCCTTGGGGTACACCTGAACAATAAACTGGACTGGTCGGACAACACAGAGGCCCTCTACAGAAAGGGACAGAGCAGGCTGTTCTTCCTGAGGAGACTCATGTCCTTCAATGTGTGCAACAAACTGCTGCAGTCTTTTTACCAGTCTGTTGTGGCCAGCATCCTCTTCTATGCTGTGGCATGCTGGGGAGGCTACATCAACTCAAGGGACACCAACAAGCTCAACAAGCTGGTGAGGAAGGCTAGCTCCGTGGTGGGAGTCGAGCTACCTAGACTTGAGGTGATGGTAGAGAGGGGGATGATAAGGAAGCTGGATGCCATCATGGAGAACCCCTACCACCCCCTCTACAACGAGCTAGTCAAGATGAGAAGCTCGTTCAGCCACAGACTCATTCCCACCCGACACTCAACTAACCGCCTCGGACAGTCCTTCATACCAGCGGCCATCAGGCTCCACAACAGTGGGCAGCGACTAGCAGCCTCCAGGCTCCACAACAGGGGGCAGCGACAGCGACTGCTACCAGACATTGACCTGGGACTTATAGGAACCCAAGGAGGACAACCTACACTACCCTACCTTAGGCTTACTGCACCCTATGTGGATACTGTGATACTGTGAATAATGTATATTTCAGTGGATACCGTGATACTGTGAATAATGTATACTCAGTAGATAGTAAATTATAACACTACCTCATGCATACTGCACCTTATGTGACACTGTGAATAATGCGAATATTCCTCAGCTAGTCAGATAGTAAATTATATTGACCATATTGATCAAATTGTTTACACTGCCTGTGTTGTTTTTTTTACAACTGTATACTGTGTTGTTTTACTACCTGTACCCCTCCCCCCTCCCCCCCATGCTGCTATGATGCCTGAATTTCCCCAAGGGGATCAATAAAGGAATATCTTATCTTATCTTATCTTATTTTACACATAAAGCTCACATTTATCTTTTAGCTTTTGTCTCATACAAGATAATTAGTTGTTGAAGGAATGAGGAATGAGGCGCTCAACTTCTAGTAAACAAATAAATAAAAGGCTTTTATTTCATTGGCAGGTTCTTATGTACAGAACACAAGTTTCAAGTTTCTTTAATAGTTGTCATACAGAAGTACAGAATACTTTTGTACAAAATGCTTCTTACTGTTGCGCTCCAGAGACTGTGCATGACAAGATAAGTATGAAATAAAAACATAGTAAAAATTAGAAGAAAAAAAAAAGAGGTCACAGTGTTCAGTTTAGACATATGTACAATGTTCGTAGACGTAGTTACCATACAATATACAATACTGTGCAGTGTACTAATATACAATACTATATAGTGCAAGGCATAAATGGACAAGGTGCAGTTTAGGTACAATTCACAGTAGGTGTACGAGTTGTAGTGCAAATCCTTTATCAATAAATATAAAGTGTAAGTGTGTTTGTGTGATCTAAAGTGTGGAGAGTGGGTGCTGCAGTGTGTTGTTTGTTTGAGTGAGTGTGTGTGTGCGTGTGGGTGTGTGTGCTGTGTGCATTTGATGGTTGTTGCATAGTGATTATTGTTCGTTTAGCGATTATTGTTCGTTTAGCAGCCTGATGGCCTGGGGATAGAAGCTCCTTCTGAGTCTTTCTGTGCTCGCCATAAGACTCCGGTATCGCTTGCCTGACGGCAGCAGTTCAAAGAGGCAGTTGTTCGGGTGGCTCGAGTCCTTAATAATTCTCTTAGCCTTCCCCTTGCACCGCTTGTTGTAAATGTTCTGGAGGGTGGGAAGCCCCCCTCTAATTGTGCGTTCGGCTGAACGTGTCACTCTTTGTAGTCTGCTACGGTCTTGTGCAGTGCTATTCCCAAACCAGGAGGTGATGTTGCCGGTCAGGATGCTCTCTATTGTACATGAGTAGAAGTTCCTAAGGATCTTCTGACTGACTTGGAACTTCCTTAGGCGCCTGAGGAAGTAGAGGCGTTGTCGTGCCTTCTTCACAACACTGTCAATGTGTGTGGTCCATGTCAAGTCCTCGGATATGTGGGCTCCGAGGTACTTGAAACTGTTCACTCTCTCAACTGGTGCCCCGTCGATGCTGAGGGGGCTGTAGTCCTTGACCCCCGACCTCCTGAAGTCCACAATCATCTCTTTTGTTTTGCTGACGTTCAGGGAGAGGCAGTTCTCCTGACACCACTGTGACAGGTTCTCTACCTCTTCCAGGTAGGCCCTTTCGTCGTTGGCAGAGATCAGGCCCACCACTACTGTGTCATCAGCAAATTTGATGATGGTGTTGTTGTTCCGCTGTGCTACGCAGTCATGTGTGTACAGGGAGTAGAGGAGGGGGCTCAGAACACAGCCCTGGGGGGCCCCTATGTTGAGCGTGATGGATGAGGAGGTGCAGTTGCCGGCTCTTACCACCTGGGGTCTGCCCGTCAGGAAGTCCAGGACCCACTGGCACAGGTCATAGTTCAAGCCCAGGTCCCTGAGCTTGGCTATGAGTTTGGAGGGGACTATGGTATTGAATGCTGAGCTGTAGTCGATGAACAGCATTCTCACATAGTTCCCCTTCCTCTTGTCCAGATGTGATGCTGCTGTGTGCAGCACATGGGCTATGGCGTCCTCCGTGGACCTGTTGGGGCGATATGCAAATTGCAGAGGGTCCAGGTTGATGGGGAGGGAGGAACAGATGTAGCCCTTCACTAGCTTCTCAAAGCACTTCATGGCTATGGAGGTGAGGGCTACAGGGCGGTAGTCGTTGAGGCAAGCGGGCGTAGATTTTTTGGGTACAGGGATGATGGTGGACTTCTTCAGACAGGTGGGGATGACGGCCTGTTCCAAGGACAGGTTGAAGATGTCAGTGAATACCGGGGCCAGTTGGTCGGCACAGACTTTTAGGACGCGGCCGGGGATGCCGTCCGGTCCTGCTGCCTTCCTGATATCCACTTTTTTAAAGATCCGTCTCACCTCATGCTCTGTTACCCTGAACACTGAGTCTCCATCAGCAGACCCCCCCCCCCCCATTGCCGTGGTTTGTAGGCTGGTGTTGTTATTCACAGCCTCAAACCTCGCATAGAAGGAGTTGAGATCATTTGCTAAGGAGATGTCACTGTTCAGTTTGAGGGGGGTTCCTTTGTAGTCTGTCATTGTTCTGAGGCCCTGCCACATGCCTCTAGAGTCAGCCTGTTCAAACTGAAGTTCAACTTTATCCCTGTAACGCCGTTTTGCCTCTATTACTGCTCTCCTGACGTTGTATCTTGCCATCTTGTGTTCTTCCATGTTGCCTGTCACCAGCCCGGTGTTGTATGCTGATGTGCGCACTTTCAGAGCCTCACGGACGGATTTGTCTACCCAGGGCTTTTGGTTTGGGTAGATATTAATTTTGGTGGTGGGGATTATTACTTCTACCTGAGTACAGACATAGTCAATCACCGTTTCGGTGTATTCGTTAATATTGGCTGTGTTATCACGGAGTACACTCCATTCTGTGCTTCCCAGCACTGCTTGGAGTGACTCTACTGACGTCACGGTCCAACGTTTAACCTCTCGCGAGACCACCGGCGTTCGCTTGAGACACTGTTTGTACTTAGGCAAAAGAAAAATTGCAACGTGATCGCTTTTACCGAATGGACTAAGAGCCTGTGACTTGTACCCATTCTTAAATTGCGAGTATACATGGTCTAATATGTTCTCGCCTCTGGTGGGACAGGTCACATGCTGATAGAAATTCGGCAGCACCTTTTTAAGACGCGCGCTGTTGAAATCCCCCAAGACCAAAATGGCCGCGTCAACGTTAGCTGCCTGGAGTTTGTTTACCTCGTCGTGAAGTTTTGAAAGTGCGACCTCAGTGTTCGCGTGTGGTGGAATGTACACTCCGATGAGGATGATGGACGTTAACTCTCTTGGGAGGAAGAACACGGTTAAAATATTAACTCTAAAATATTATACTCCTCGAAGGTTAGATGCCGAAACGTGTCAGAGTTAATATAGTAACCGTGTTCTAACCTTGTTTTTCCCCTCATTCCTTCAAGAAATATTCATACCCTCTACCAAGGAGCACCTTCTTGTTTGTTACAACTATTACAGTCAAGAAGCTCTCCGGTTCTGTTGTATTTTATTCTACAAGAGAATAAGTGTTGCCAAAGTACCTAGTCCACAATAGTCCATTACATACACCCATTAACACAATAATAAAACAAATCTAAATAAAAACATCATACAAAATTTCATAAAATGAATTATACAGTAACACCCCCAACACCTCTATCCTTTCTGTCTCTCTCTCTCTCTCTCTCTCTCTCTCTCTCTCTCTCTCTCTATCTCTCTCTCTCTCTCTCTCTCTCTCTCTCTCTCTCTCTCTCTCTCTCTCCTCTGGTAGATAAGGATATGGGGAGCGGATCATCAAGCCTGGATTTCCTTTGCACTTCAATTTGCTGCCTCTGGCCTAATTGTTTTCCCAAGCCGCCACACAGCCGGGAACACCCGTCCACAAGGCCCCCTAATGAGCCACGGGCACAGTGCACCCATTACCACAGAGAGAGAGAGGGTGGCTGGAGGGAAGGGGAGAGAGAGGTTGGAGAGAGGGGGAATGGGGAGAGCGAGAAAGTGAGGGGGAGAGAGGGTGGAGAGAGATGGAGAGGGAGAGAGAAAGAGAGATAATGGAGAGAGAGAAAGATAGGATTGTGAGATGAAGGAAGGAAGAGAGAGAAAGAGAGAGATAGAGAGAGAGAGATAATCAGGGAGTCAAATAGAGATAAAGAGAGGGCAAGAACAGTAGGATGTGTTTGAGAGAGAAATATGATGAGAGGGGGAAGAGAGAGAGAAGGAGAGAAAGAGGCAGAAGAGAGAGAGACAGAGAGAGGGGAGAGAAAGAATTCCGCTTCCTCAATCAGTCTACTTTGATCACAAACACACACACACACGCACACACACGCACGCACACACACACACGCACGCACGCACACACACACACACACACACAGACACACACACAGACACACACACACACACACACGCACGCATGCACGCACGCACGCACGCACACGCACGCACGCACACACACGCGCACACGCGCGCACGCAGGCACACACACACACACACACACACACACACACACACACACACACACACACACACACACACACACACACACACACACACACACACACACACACACACAGGTCTTTAGGCAGCACCAGGGGCTGTGTATGCTTCATGATCCATGGTGTTTTCGCTGCTCGGCTGTGTCACAGGTAACATAGTGGCAGCTTGTGCCAGCCCTCCTGTGTCAGGTAACATAGTGGCAGCTTGTGCCAGCCCTCCTGTGTCAGGTAACATAGTGGCAGCTTGTGCCAGCCCTCCTGTGTCAGGTAACATAGTGGCGGCTTGTGCCAGCCCTCCTGTGTCAGGTAACATAGTGGCAGCTTGTGCCAGCCCTCCTGTGTCAGGTAACATAGTGGCAGCTTGTGCCAGCCCTCCTGTGTCAGGTAACATAGTGGCGGCTTGTGCCAGCCCTCCTGTGTCAGGTAACATAGTGGCAGCTTGTGCCAGCCCTCCTGTGTCAGGTAACATAGTGGCAGCTTGTGCCAGCCCTCCTGTGTCAGGTAACATAGTGGCAGCTTGTGCCAGCCCTCCTGTGTCAGGTAACATAGTGGCAGCTTGTGCCAGCCCTCCTGTGTCAGGTAACATAGTGGCAGCTTGTGCCAGCCCTCCTGTGTCAGGTAACATAGTGGCAGCTTGTGCCAGCCCTCCTGTGTCAGGTAACATAGTGGCGGCTTGTGCCAGCCCTCCTGTTTCAGGTAACATAGTGGCAGCTTGTGCCAGCCCTCCTGTGTCAGGTAACATAGTGGCAGCTTGTGCCAGCCCTCCTGTGTCAGGTAACATAGTGGCGGCTTGTGCCAGCCCTCCTGTGTCAGGTAACATAGTGGCAGCTTGTGCCAGCCCTCCTGTGTCAGGTAACATAGTGGCAGCTTGTGCCAGCCCTCCTGTGTCAGGTAACATAGTGGCGGCTTGTGCCAGCCCTCCTGTGTCAGGTAACATAGTGGCAGCTTGTGCCAGGCCTCCTGTGCATTATAGCTCCACTGCTTCAGGAGATACATGTCACATTGATCTGTGCAGGGAGAGACTGGCAGGCATGTCTGTCTTTTCCAGCTGTTTCTCTGTCTACCTGCCTGTTTGTCTATAAATCTGTCTGTCTGTCTGTCTGTCTGTCTGTCTGTCTGTCTGTCTGTCTGTCTGTCTGTCTGTCTGTCTGTCTGTCTGTCTGTCTGTCTGTCTGTCTGTCTGTCTGTCTGTCTGTCTGTCTGTCTGTCTGTCTGTCTGTCTGTCTGTCTGTCTGTCTGTCTGTCTGTCTGTCTGTCTGTCTGTCTGTCTGTCTGTCTGTCTGTCTGTCTGTCTGTCTGTCTGTCTGTCTGTCTGTCTGTCTGTCTGCCCGCCTGCCTGCCTGCCTGTCTGCCAGTCTGTCTGTCTGTCTGTCTGTCTGTAGTTTGCCCCCACCTCTCTCTCCCAGTCAGTCTGGTCCAGGCCCTGAGTAGTGTGAGGCATGTGAGGTGATGGAGAGACCAGTCTTTCTGAGCCCCGCTGGGAGGATAAGAGGAGGAGAATGCGAGGCAGAGGTGATGACTGATGAAGCCCTTTTCTTTCTCATCTGCTGCTTTCGATATGATGTGTTCACTGTTGAGTAGGGCTGCAACAACTAATCGATAAAAAAGAAAGTTAGCAGCTTTTTTTTTTTTTTTTTACAATTTATTAGTTGGGTCCATGTTATGATCAAGTTCCAGGATATTTCCAGTAGTTTTTCTTCTCACATTCATTACCGGTGACTGCTACACCCATCTCAAAATAAGAGAATAAGCATGAGCTTGTGAAATGCCATGGTGGGCCAAAACAAAGAGAGTGTGGGCCAATCTTGGCCCCAAATTGGATAGTAATAATAATACTAATAATAATTCATTTATTTTGTATAGCGCTTTTCAAAGACCCAAAGTCGCTGACAATAGGCAAAAAAGAAACAAAGAAAAACAAAGAAACAGAACCACAGGGAAACGGAGGACAATAAGAATACACAGGAAACATAAAACCATGAGTAACGGATAACAAATACGGGAGTGAGTGGGGAGACAGTCTGGAGTATATACAGTAGTGCTGCTATAATCCTATGAACAGTTGAGTTTCAAACTAAATACACTCCTGGGTTTACATAGGCAATCTGATTGAAGGGCTAAAATAACATTTCCAGGACAACATTCTCAATCCACCTTTTGTGACCATGCCTAATGCAAGCCGTTGAGGAGTAGTTCATGTTTTTAGTTTAATAAGAATAGCGCCACCATGAGACCAGATGACGTCACAGGCCTCCTTGCTAAGGTAAGGCAAATATATTTGTCAATTTTGGTGGAAATCGGATCAGAAGATTTTAAAAACTAATTTGAAAATGTAAGGTTTGGCCTTTGATGTTTGAAAATTGTTTACTGCTCACCTGGTAGCTACAGTACTCCTTCAAGCTATCACTCACAACATGTTAGCATTCAATGTAGCCTACACAGTTAGCTGTGTTTATCACCAGCACGACAACAGCACACAGATTGAAATAACTGAAGTTATTGAAGTTAACTTTAGGCAGGTAGGTGGTGAGAGGAACACGAAGGTGTCCTCTGTGCTGCATAAGACCACATGAATACATGTATGGCTTACTGGCCATTATGCTAGCCCAGGTTCAATTGCTCCCTACTGACCCAGCAATATGGGTGGGCCACTAGTGTGTGTGTGTGTGTGTGTGTGTGTGTGTGTGTGCTGTGTGTGTGTGTGTGTGTGTGTGTGTGTGTGTGTGTGTGTGTGTGTGTGTGTGTGTGTGTGTGTGTGTGTATGTGTGTGTGTGCGTGCATGTGCATATATATGTGCTCTTGTGTGTGCATGGATGCGCATATCTGTGTGTGTTCCTGTGTGTGTATGACTGTGTGCATATATGTGTGCTCTTGTGTGTGTGTGTGTGTGTGTGTTTGCATAATGGGTTCTTGTGTGTGTGTGCGTGTGTGTGTGTGTGTGCGTGCGTGCGTGCGTGCGTGCGTGCGTGTGTGCGTGCGTGTGTGTGTGTGTGTGTGTGTGCGTGCGTGTGTGTGTGTGATCCCTCAGCCCCTGTCTCAAGGAGAGAGCTTTATGTCGTTAACCCCCGGCAGCAGCAACACCTGCATATGGATATAGACGCCTCCCCGGCCGTTCACATTATGAAAATGCTATGGATGATGTGGGAATGGTGTTGTCGTGGGGCTCGGTGTGGAGGCTTTGTTATGCATGAGATGTGAATGCCATGTATTTTAAAGGGAGAACCCGCCTCGGCGCGACTGTTCACACGATCTCTCAGGTCGCGGAAAGGACGGGTCAAGATTGATCGTGTGTTGGACGAGGAGAGGCGGTTTACAGCGGCCGTGTTAAAGGGTGAGGTCAGGGTGTTGGACGCCTAGCCCT
>NC_140176.1:23695192-23723677 GCF_963971535.1 Notolepis coatsorum | reverse complement strand
TAACCACATTGGGAATTGTCACAGCACTACAGTGTATGCATTTTTCCATACAAGAACAAGACACAGGACAAAGACAGTGCAGTGAAGGATTTATCATTTGAATAAGTATTATATATTAGGGATGTCCGATATTGGCATTAAAATGTAATATCGGAAATTATCGGTATCGGTTTTCAAAAATATATAATTATATATTTTTTATATTTTTTATTTTATTTTTTTTACCCAGGCAAGCAAGTAAGAACACATTCTGATTTTATTTATTGTCAAAAGTATGCCATAATGTTGTGTTAATTCCACGACAAGAGATATGTATATCGGATATCGGTAAAAAAAAGCCAATAAAACATCCCTAATAAAGTGTATAAAGTGTAAAGTGCAGTGCGGAGTTCCAGGTCAGTCCCAGTGCAGAATTCTTGCCAGTGTCATTGGTATTATTGTGCCAGTGTGACTTGGGGGGCGGGGGGGGGGGGGGGGGGGCTCTGAGGCATTGATCAGCTGACAGCTAACGCTAGTCTATGACGAGCTTTCACAGCCTTTGGGATCCTCAGCCTTCTCCAGAAGGGAGCAGGGTGAAGAGGCTGTGCCCGGGGCGGGGTGGGAGGGGTCGGCCATAGTAGTGTGGGGAAGCTGGCATAGGTTACTGTGCAATATATTGCACAAAACCAGACTTGGACCTGACTGAGTACAGTACATCATGATTGCAACATCTCATGTTTGAATGTCATCCCTCCTCTCTCTCTCTCTCTCTCTCCTCTCTCTCTCTCCTCTCTCCTCTCTCTCTCTCTCTCTCCTCTCTCTCTCTCTCTCTCTCCTCTCTCTCTCCATAATCTGTACTGTACTGTCAAGTAAAAAGCAGGAATGTACTAAAAATATATCCTCATTTAAAAGAAGTGCTACATCCTGAGAGTACATGTGAGACTGTGGTGTTCAGCCCCCACTTCAGTCAAGTTATCTGTTGGTTTGGTCTTAGTTGACCAAGACTTTGTTGATTAGTCATTAGTCCTTATGGGTCTTTTTCATAGTGAATGAGTTATATGATAATGTAGGCTCGTCTCTAGTAAGTAGATCTAAAGAGATCCTGCACTTTTACTAATTTTGTCAATCAAGTCAACTCATTGATTAGTGCAGTGGTTCTCAACTGGTGTGCTGCTGGTTAACTATACATTATACCTAACACAGCTTTCAGTTCCACTTAGATCATCATATTCCCAGAGACACACTCTACAACCTGTATTTGTTGTTTGTAGAATATTCAAAGAAATTGGGAGACAAGCTTTTAGGGTTAAAGCACCATCTGACTTGAATAATTTGTCCAGCTCATTCAGATGAATTACTTTTCGATTAACGATTTCGATGCTTGTTTTTTTTTTAATCGACTTGTTCTTGCTTTACATTTTTTGGGGGGGGGTTTACCTTTCTAATACATGCAATCGGGTGTGGTTGCATGTATTTGTATGTCTATTGTTGTTTTGTACCATTGCTCATTTTATCATTGTATCATGTGTTATATTTTGTATTTAGTTTTTGTCTGGATGTTGTTGACTTCTATGTTTTGTTTGAGGACCCTCTCGAAAATGAGATCTCAAGGGGTTCATCCTCGAATAACACTTCTGAAATGAAAAAGAAAAGTCTCATAAAATGTAATTTCTACATACATTTCAGTACAACGTGTATTTGTGTCAACAGTCACATATTCATAGCTAGTTGTAAATATATTTTATCCAAATATGTCCTCAAATTCACATTCTCACGTTTAATTTTGGTATTGGAGAGGGAATAATTATTCAATTGCTAATCAAATGTCTCATGTGACGAGCAAAACCTTACAAACTAATCCATCTATTTTGTGATGCCAAAGAATATTTCACAGTGGCCTCCCAAACCAAGACAAGATATTCCTTTATTGATCTGCTTGGGGGAAATTCATGAATCAAGGTAATTTATTGGGGAAATTCCCACAACCCTAACCCAAACCAGCCTAAATAAGGCAGTCCACATCAATAATACATTTTTATTATCCTGCATAATGGTTACTTGTCTGGCGATGTCAATAGCCCTCAAACCAAGTGTGTCATCTGCATCTAATGCCTAGGGGGGCGAATTCACAAAGGGGGTTGCACAGCTTTTTCTTGACACTATGCCTATGTGCAAATAGCCCCAAAACAAACCTGGCTATTCACAAAGCCCTCGCTCGGGTGAAATACCGTGCTAACTGCATTGCATTGCCATCATCATTGTGTCTCTGTGCAAAAAACAAACTTTTAATTTATAATGTTTCGTCAGGTCCATGAGGAGTAGACGCTGGAAACATGGTCAATGAAACGTTTATTCTGGAGTATATGATAATGCAGGTTATATTCTATAAACCTATAAACATTAAATAAAACTTAATTTCTTACTCTAAAAATATCTGTCTGAAAATATTTTCACTGGTACAGTGCCTACAGACTCAAAACGTCTACCTAAGATTTCAGCACCATGGACAGTCTGCTCAAACTTATTTATTTTGGGATGACATGAAAAACAAATGCAATGACAAAAGATAGTGACACAAACAAAGGCTGCAATTGTGTCATGAAAATACAAAATTTATTTTACATTACGAAATAAACAAAATACAAATGGTGAAAAATACTGCTATGTCTTATAGAAACAAAGATAATCGAAGCTTTCATTTCTGTCTGCCTGTCGCGGATGTGGTATTGAACCCAATATGCAGACAGAGACAGAACTGGTGCTAACCCAATATGGGTGTGTTTAATAGAGTGGTCAGTGTCCAGGCAGGGGTCGGTACACTGGGGTAATACTCGGAATGTCCACGGTGTGCACGGGGGCAAGATAGTCAGACAGAACGGGGGTCAGAGCAGGGGCAGGGGTCGGCAACCGGGGCGGTGAGTCAGAGCAGTTCCTTGTGAGCCAGGCCAGTATCTCCAGGTCTTAGCCGGCAGGTCAGTGTCTCGAGGTCTTCGCCGTGCGGGCTAGGAGAGAGGAGGATGATAATGGAGTTAGAACAGGTCAAAGAACAAGAGATCCAGGCGAACAACTAGGAACAGAGTAACAGAATAATGAACACGAGCAATATACCATGACTAACTGGTAACAAGAGTTTACGATCTGACAGCTTCTCCACGTCTGGGGCGGGGTTATATACCATAATGTACTCAACCCACAGACCTCAGATCAGCTGCCTTGAAGACCACCAGCTGCGCCTAGTTGACCATAATGAGAGCGGGAGAAGGGGGAAGAGAACAGAGAGAGGAAGGAGCACTGGCAGGCAGGAACCATGACACTGCCATTGTCCCATACTGTTGCATATAGGCATTATTTATACTTATTTACCATATCAGGAGCAAATGTCTAATTGCGGAGAAAACTGCTCCATGAGCCAACTGTGCTGCGCTGCCAGATATCAGGAGCAAATTTCACACCGTTATGGGCGTGTTTGCGCTAGTATATAATTTGTGCAATATCTTTAGTGAATAGGTCCTTAAGACGGAGCACATAGCAGGCGCAAATCACACACAGTTAATGGTGCTAATTAGCGACCGCAATCCATTTCTTTGTGAATTCGCCCCGTTGGTGTGTCTTGAGATTCTGGTTTGACTTTTGGTGTGCCTTGTGCCCAAAAAGGTTGAGAAGAATGACTGGATTGTATGACAACGTTCTATGGTCATTAGTCTACTAAGAATTGATTTAGTGAGGAGGACAGCCCTACTGCTAGTGCCTGCCCAGGCTCAGGGTTGCTGCTGACTGCGTAACAGGGTGGTGTCTGATTTACCCATCGTTCTCTCTCTCTCTCTCTCTCTCTCTCTCTCTCTCTCTCTCTCTCTCTCTCTCTCTCTCTCTCTCTCTCTCTCTCTCTCTCTCTTAAATACAAAAATGTCATGCACATTCATACAGACAGACAAAGACACACACGTGTGCACCAGTTAGATTTTTCCCAGGAGTACTTTGCATACCGTGGGTTGTTGTTGTTCTCTCCTGTGTGGTGTGTTTATCGTGGGGGGGGGGGGTATTGATCATGTTTGGTGCACTGTGATCAGTCAAGGGAAAGAAAGGCAGACTATCTCTCTCTCTCTCTCTCTCTCTCTCTCTCTCTCTCTCTCTCTCTCTCTCTCTCTCGCTCTCCATCTCTCTCTCTCTCTCTCCTCTCTCTCTCTCATCTCTCTCTCTCTCTCTCTCTCTCTCTCTCTCTCTCTCTCCACACGCTCTCTCTCTTTCTTTCTGTCTCTCTATCTATCATTCTCTCCCTGAGCTGGATGCAGCCAGTCATCACAGATCTGCTGCTGTTGCTTGGCTTGGGACAGGCCCCTCTGCGCATGGCCCCAAGCGCCCCGCCTCCCTTAATAACCAGCCCACTCAGAAGGTCAAGTAAACAGCAGTGGCTTGAGTCCTCTCCTGTGTGTCAATTCAAATGGCCTCTCTGGTTGACAGAAATCAATGTTTTTGGCCTACCAAGTGCCGTTCCCGGGGTCGCATCGGAAAACTAAGGCCACCATCACGTTCCTCGTACACACAATGTTCAGAGGGAAATATTTTATTTACATTATTTTATTTTTCAAATTCAGTTGCTGCTGCCTCGGTCTGTGGAAAACCTTTGCTGTGCATTCATGGACTTGAAAAGTGATGCAGAGCTTGCTGTATTTCTGCTGGGCAGGTAAACACACTCTTGCTAATCTCTCCAAAGTTGCCTACTGCAGCTTTAAGAATCTGAATTGTGTATTGTGGTTTTAACTGAGGTTTATAACCGTAGAAATAACATGAGAGGAGCAATTGCCTGCCCTCTTTTCTTGATCCTCCAATCACAACCATTGCTTCCTTCGGACAAACAGCTGTCATTGGAGAATCAAGGGAAGAGGGTAGGATTTGAGATAGGTCCATTGTTGGAGCTATAAGGTTTTAAAGTGAAAGCCATGGTATACCTGAAAGAGACCCCAAAAACGTCAAATGTCTCACTTAGAGACGCCGTGATCTGCACTAAATTGGTTTTATTGACTTTCCACAACTCAGCTTGGCCTTGTTTCAAGTCTTGACGTCTAACGCTTAGTTACATGCAGACACCCCCCACCCCCCACCTGGATGTGTACCATCAGGGGGCTGGATGTGTAAATTCACAAGATGGCTGCTCCAGTCAGGAGGAGACGATCGATTTGGACGTATATGGATGAATGCCTCGCCTGGCGTGAGTTATTGATCCCGTTGGCACAGATTCGTGATGTTCGACTTGACTGTAGAAAATCCTACAGTGGCCCAAGGATAATAATATATGGATGTTAAAAGTAAAATAGTAACTTTTTAGATTAAAAGATACAGTATTCGAACGACCATGAAAAGTCTTTGTATTTCAATTTGCAGAGTAAAATCATGGACCGGTCGCAATGTCAAAACATAAAAAAAATTAAATATAGTCAAATGGTTTTCCAGAGGTATGAAGAAGAGATGAAGAAGGGGTTTGATAACTGTATGTATGTATGTATGTATGTATGTATGTATGTATGTATGTATGTATGTATGTATGTATGTATGTATGTATGTATGTATGTATGTATGTATGTATGTAAGTATGTATGTATGTATGTATGTATGTATGTATGTATGTATGTATGTATGTATGTATGTATGTATGTATGTATGTATGTATGTATGTATGTATGTATGTATGTATGTATGTATGTATGTATGTATGTATGTATGTATGTATGTATGTATGTATGTATGTACAGTATTAGGGGTGTAACGGTACACAAAAACGATAGGTTATGAATATAATCGTAGTTCTATGAGTATTAGTGACGCTCAGCGTCTACTGCACATATCTCACTTAGCGCATATGCACTGAATAAAAACTCACAAATGCACCTTTACATACCAACATCCGTCTGGCCACATCCCATCCGCTACCTACATAAGCAGGTGTGTGGCCACACACTCGCCTCCTTCCCAATCTTTCACCACAAGGCAAGATCAAGGGCCGCAGTGGCGTCCAGACGCTGAGTGTCACCAATACTCATAGAACTATCGTTCTTTATCGTATTAGCTCCGCTCAGCATCTACTGCACAACGGGAGCTGAGCGGGAGCTGATGCTCGACAAATGTACCCCACTGAGGCCCCCCACAACATCAGAACCGGGCAGGACCGAGCCCCCCGACCCTCCCTAATGGAGGGATACCCTCCCTATTGGAAGACGGGAGGGAGACGGAACCGACTGTGCGAAGAGGAACTCGAGCAACTCAACGCACAGGGTGAGCAGACCGTGGCTTGACCCCACGACTACGCACACGCACAACCCGCATGCCACCAGGGAACGAACGGAAGGAACAAACCTCGTTACCGCCCCCAAAATCACAGGGGCCAAGAGCAAACTCAACCCCATGGCAAGGCCATAGCAGCGGAGCGTGAAGGAAGACCCAGACCCAGAAGGGACTGGATCCCCCCGGAAAAAGAGGGCCCGGAGAGGCCAATGACGCCACAGCATCAAGACCTCACCAGGCGGTCACTAGTGACACCGCCCCCCACATCGCCAGCGTATTCGGACAGGGCCCATCCAAGAGCAGGCCCTTCCCCCCACTAGCACGCCGCCTGGCACACTGACCCTGGCATACTCAGGCAGTCAGCATGGCCGTAACTCGAAGCACTCAAGAGGCTACACTACAGCGGGAGCAGACAGCGCACCGGGGAGACGACCTCCAGAAGAGGCCGATCCCTCAATCCAGGCAGCAGGCACTTGACCCGAGCACAAGTCCCTCAGGGTACCAGAACAGAAGATCTGCATCCCCGGCGGACAACGGGTTAAATGACCTGGACTAGCGTGACCAGAACCAGTCCCGTGCCCTAATCACGCCGACATCCCCAACTCCAGGAGGGGGGGTAGGTACGCGTGTCGATCTAAAACATTAGAGAGGGCGCCACCCAAACGGTCCCATTTGTACCACGCTCAGTGGCCCACCCCAAGGGCGTGAGACCCCTCTACCTATGCTTTGATCTATTCCGTTAACATCCCCCAGATATGAACGAGAATTTGTCGAGACAACCCTAGTAAACTGGCGCTCGGAAGAGACAAACTCCATCCCAGTTGCCCTATAAAAATGCTGTTTTAATAACGAGCAACCAAGGCGCACAAGCCTCATGCGTGATTCCTATCAGAAACACCCAGAGCCAGCACTATGTACGCGTCGAGACCCAATGGATAGTCTAACAAGACACCAGACATTGTTCCTCTAAGTCGCCTGGGAGAACGACAAGGAGCCGCCGCGCTTCATTTCCTCTCCTCTTTTTATTAAAAAAGAAAGAAAACACAGACCGACATGGATCCCATGTGACGCGGCTGAGGGAAAAAATCTTCTCATTTTTACACCCCGCCAACCTCACCACAGGAAAAAAAAACGACAAATCAAAAGAGGGAAGGAGGGGTTTATTCTGTACCCCCTGGCAAGCCCAACCCTTGAATACGACAACAACAATAGCCATATGACACCTTAAGTAGCCAGCATGCTAATGAACAGCGAATATCCAAGGATAAGCTAACCCAATGCACGCTAGCCACAGACAAGTCTGTGAACAGGGTTTATAACAAGGCCAAAGTTTATATGTGAACACGACACCCGTGTTTATGTTGCAAGAACACAGAAGATTTGATAGAGAGAGAGAGAGCGGCCTAAAAGACCGCGGTACCCTTACACACACGAGCATTACTGCAGACCAACACAACAGTGTTGTGGCTCAATATCACCGTTTAAGAAACAGAACACACAACTAACCTCTACCTTTATATGAAGATAAGTCTTCAGGTCGAGGAAGAAAAAACCCTTTCGACCGAGTGTAAGCCGCAGGCCTTGCTTAAGCACACATGTAATGTAGCGACCAAACAAGACTATAAAAGTCTAGCCCTCCTATCAAACCCACACTAGCGAAGGTTCACACATCATATCCCCATCATATGTAGTGAATAAACACACCGTTTGTAACAAAATACAGTCCCTCCTAGGAGGGACTTTTTATTTGGACAAAATCATATGCGGGCCGGGGAGGGAACAGGGGGAAACAATAGGGGGAAAAGTCACCTCTAGCGACGCCTGCCACGAGCCGCTCTGGGTTTGCCACCTTGGGGAGCCCCGGAGGGACGGTAAAGGATTGGCGGCTGGTCTCGACGATCCCTACCGTCACCTCCGAGCGTGGATGGGCCGGCTGCAGTGGTGAGGCGCCCTCTCTCCTCCTGGCCTTCTTTGCCGAAGGGCCAGCAGTGGCGGTGGTAGCGGCGGCGGCTTCGGCCACGGATCCCCGACGACGAGCCTTCCGCCTGACTCCACCAGCGACATCGGGCGGGGGGAAATGAGGCTGGAGTACGGACCGCTCCTCCTGCATTTCTCTGCAGGTTGAAGTCATGAGCTGCAACACCACCCGAAGAGCCCAGCATCGGAGAGGGGTGCCATCAGAAGTGATGCCCTCTTCTTTTCCGGCACACGCGCCTGCTCCAGCCAAAGGTGGCGCTGAGCTAGAGTGGCCACGGCGCGTACCTTCCCAGCGGCGACTGCCTGCAGCTGGATCAGATGCAGGATGGCTCCGGCCGCCTGGGCGAGCTGATCATGTTGTATTTCGGTCAGCTCCATACCGCCCGTCATTATCCTGGACATGAACCTCGCTAGCTGCGCGATGTTAGACGTGGCAGCTAGGGATTGAGTCGCGGCGATGAACGACTGGTCGCTCCAGTTGGCCAACCGCCTCGCCAATTTCCCATGGGGAACCGGCTTCCGTAAAGGCTCCCACACCACCTCAGGACAAAGGAGAGCTGCCATCGGCCTATCAAGCCTATCAAGCCTTCATACCCTCTACCAGACCCACCACCCTCGTGACTCGCACATAGGCGGGAGTGAGGCCTGTGATGTGGGAGACCACCTGTCCCTGACGGACGTAGGCCTCCATTGAGGGGAAAAATGGGCAGACAACGCCCGTCTCCCTCACAGGACGACGTTGCCATAAATGACCTATGAGATCATCAGGGACAGGAACAGGCAGTGGCTGCGGCAGCGGCACGCCATTTGCGACTGCCGCCGCCGCCATGAGCTCGGGGAACAAAGCACACAGTTGCCCCTGCATACTTTCCCCCACCGAGCCCGCGTCCCTCACATGCGGCAGACTACTGGTCATTGCAGAGCCACATTCCGATGTGGCTGATAGCAGGGCATCCCGTCGCTGAGTCGGAGGTTCTAACCCAACATCAGCATACGAGGGACCCCAAGGAGACATATCATCCCCTGCCAGTTTATCCTGAACGGGAGGCGGACATGTCTCCACCGTGGCGTCGAACAAGAACCCATCTGCCTCTACCATGTAATCCTCAGTTTTCATCGGCCACGGAGAAGCAGACGCATCCTCATCCGGCTCCAGCAACTCCCCGAAACCAGGCCGTTCGCGTCTGCAAGCCACCATCTTACGACGGGAGCGAGCAGATGCAAAAAGCTTGCGTCTCAAATCCTCCGCCACAAGAGGAGCCGGCTGCCCAACGGCAGACAACTCTCCGGCAGCAAAGGAACCAGAGCAGGAACCAGGCCATCTCACAGGAGACGGCACTGGTGCACCAGCTCCTTGGAGAGGCAAGCTACCCACCGGACGCCTACCGGGAGCAGATGCCGCCCACGACAGCGGCGTCAACCCCACCCCAAGACTCACGGCAGAGGAGGAAATGGAGAATCGCTGGTGAAGGGTAACGTTGCTAGCGCGACCCCCCGAGGTAAACATTATAGCTTAGCTTTTTTCTTTTAAAAAGTATGAGAAAAAGAAAAAAGCAAGAAATAATGTGAACACTTTACTCAACTTTCTTCAGCTAAAAACCCTTGTCAAGTGATTGGTATACAGGCACTCTCTTGTGGTGAAAGTGAAGAAGGAGGCGAGTGTGTGGCCACACACCTGCTTATGTAGGTAGCGGATGGGGTGTGGCCAGACGGATGTTGGTATGTAAAGGTGCATTTGTGAGTTTTTATTCAGTGCATATGCGCTAAGTGAGATATGTGCAGTAGACGCTGAGCGGAGCTAATACAATATAGAACCACGGTTCGGTACGTATACCCCGGTTTTGAAGTCACGGTTCGGTACGGTACAGTTTGGCTTTCCACTCAGGGGTGATGTAGTGTGCAGTAACTAATTGTACTTGTAGGGCTGTCAACGAATATTCTATATTGAAATTACTAATCGACTTGTAAAGAAAAAAAATTATAATAATAATTATATTAGATTGTGAAAAAAACAGCCCCCGGTGGGTGGTCGTTAGTGGTTAACCTACCGTTGTATTCGTTCGGTACGCAGCCGTTCGTTATGGTATGGTACACACTGAAACGGTTCGGTATGGATACGTGTACCCAGGGCCGCCTCAGGGGGTGTGCGAGCAGTGCGGTTGCACAGGGCCTCGCGGGAAGGGGGGCCTCGCACAAAAAAATTAAATAAAAAATAAAAAATATATATTTTTTATTTATTATTTTTTTATTTATTTTTTTTATTTTTTTATTTTCTTTTTGCGAGGCCCCCCTTCCCGCGAGGCCCCTTTTCATCACAGACGAAAAATCTAGTTTTGCTTATATGCTTATATATTTCACATTAGACACGTTTGTAGAATGTGTCTGACTTGTTCCTGGCTCTGCAGCTCTGCAGACTACAGATACACTATTGGAGCTCTGGGGCTCTGCAGCAGACATACTATTGGTTTCAACGAAGGGAGGGGTTACATGTGTACAGTCGGCCGGCGTGCGTCAGCTGCGTCTGACTATTTCGTGCGTGCAGCATTGGAAGTTATGCCAGCCAAGACGAAGAGAATGGTAGTTCGGCAGATGGACTGAAGATGAAAGTTGTTGCATGTTAGAAAGTTCAGTCAAGCTAGCCATGTCGGCTTAGCTAAAGGCAGGGACAGCTAGTTAGCTTTAGCTACGTTATAATATCGAGTGCTAACGTGTGGTTCAGTCGGGATAGCCATGTCGGCTAGTAGCTTAGCTAAAGGCTAACTAGCGTTAGCTAACCTAGAGAGAGCGCGTGCAGCATTGTTATGCCAAGATGAAGAGGACGGTCGTTCGGCAGATGAACTTCGTCAACTCCACGCGGTTGTCTCCATCCTCTTGGACGTTTGGTGAGTTTTTAATGCACTCTATTCTATTCCCGCCATGGAGATATCTCTCTCTCTCTCTCTCTCTCTCTCTCTCTTGGGCCGGCTAGCTATCGTGGCTACGTTATGTTGGCTAACGTTATGTGGAGCCAGCGGGCCGGCTAGCAATCATAGCTGACGTTCTGTTGGACCAGCGGGCCGGCTAGCTATCGTAGCTAACCTTACGTTGAGCTAGTGGGCCGGCTAGCTATCATAGCTAATGTTATGTTGAGCTAGCGGGCCGGCTAACTATCGTAGCCAACGTTATGTTGAGCTAGCGGGCCGGCTAGCTGTCGTAGACGTTATGTTGAGCCAAGCGGGCCGGCTAGCTAACGTAGCTAACGTTATAATGAGCCAAGCAGGCCGGTTAGCTAACGTAGCTAATGTTATATTGAGCCAAGCGGGCCGGCTAGCTGTCGTAGCTAATGTTATATTGAGCCAAAGCGGGCCGGCTAGCTAACGTAGCTAATGTTATATTGAGCCAAAGCGGGCCGGCTAGCTAACGTAGCTAACGTTATATTGAGCCAAAGCGGGCCGGCTAGCTAACGTAGCTAACGTTATATTGAGCCAAAGCGGGCCGGCTAGCTAACGTAGCTAACGTTATATTGAGCCAAACGGGCCGGCTAGCTGTTGTAGCTAACGGTGTGTACCTGGTGTCAGTACCTGGCTACTCTATTTGCAGTTAGCCTCCTTAGCTGATGTCGGCTGTTGGCTCCTTGCTACTTTGTTTTCTCTGGTATAGATCCTCTTCTCTTTGGATTTAAGTGTTGATCTTTGTCCTTTTGGATCTATGTATATTCATGTTGCCTTTGAAGTTATCTTTTCCTTCTGTTTTGTTCTTCCATTAAAAGTTGAATATCCTTTAGGGGCTCATCTTAGCTGTCTTGCTTATCTCTCTCTCTCTCTCTGTCTGGACCACAGACCCATCTCTCTCTCTCTCTCTCTCTCTCTCTCTCTCTCTCTCTCTCTGTCTGGACCACAGACTCATCTCTCTCTCTGAACCACAGACTCTCTCTGTCTGGATCATCACAGACTCTCTCTCTCTCTCTCTCTCTCTCTCTCTCTCTCTCTCTCTCTCTCTCTCTCTCTCTCTCTCTCTCTCTCTCTCTCTCTCTCTCTCTCTGAGCATTGCATTGCTTATAGTTGTCAATTGTGTCGGTCAGTTCATTGCAATTTCTCCTTCCGTCACATTTAGTTTTATCCTGCACCTGGCCTAAAACAGGTTGGATGTGCACACAGCTGCTCTACTGTGTTTGTAGCAGAGCAACCATACCTGAAGCCTTGTAAACAAAGACATCAACACTAGAGTGTGTACTTCTATCTACACAGTACAGCCAAAGCATTCCCATTGCTAGGCAAAAACTCCACCTGTTTTCTACACTGCTTCTTCCCTTGCTGGATTTTCTGCATTACTGCCACTTGTACATGTGTGTTGTGGAGAAATTTGTACAGTGTTACAAAGCGATAACACTGTATATTGACTGTAGAACGGGAGCTCTCTCTCGCTCTCTCTCTCTCTCTCTCTCTCTCTTGCTATATGTTGACTGTATCATGCCCAGCCTCGGGCAGCGCTATTATGTATGGTGGGGGGGGGGGGGGGGGGGGGGGCCTCACGTTTCAATTTAGCACAGGGCCTCGCATTTCTCCCAGGCGGCCCTGCGTGTACCTTTACACCCCTAATATGTATGTATGTATGTATGTATGTATGTATGTATGTATGTATGTATGTATGTATGTATGTATGTATGTATGTATGTATGTATGTATGTAGCATCCCTGGGAGAGTGATGGATGGACTCCTTTACTGGTGTTTCATGAATGTTTATTTTCAGTTCACAACGTAAGAGCTGAAGTGAAAAGACAAAGAAAGACAAAGTAAAGATACTCAGATATATACATTATATACAGATATACATTAGATATACATAAATGCCACATTCACATTGTTCAATAAAGCTAACATGACACTTGACACAAATGGCTTCCAATAACAGTGACATAGCCAAATACATAAATTAATACAAATATAAATTAAACAGCCCATATCACTAAATAGGACAATTTGACATCCCGTACCTTGTCCTCTCTCTCCAACAGGGGGCTTAACCATAAACCATATGAAAGTCTTCTTTCCGGATCTATAAGCAAACAAAACTCTTAAAATGCTGGTACTCTGGACCTTATTAAATGTGTAGGCAGGCTAGCAATTTGCAATGACCAAGCTAGCAAGAAAATAACGTATTTCTCACAGTAACAGGAATAACTTTAGGTTGTCAAAAACACAAACAAAAGTGAGTTCAAACCAAATATTAAAGGGGAGATGAAGCATTGAACAATGTGATCCTAGTTTGTTTGTTGTTTGTGTACCTTGTGTAAGACAGGGTCCTATAATCAATTGTGAAATCCTGCTTATTTGTCTGAAAAACCAAATATAATTTCCCTGTTTTCCCCATGGGCGCCGCCATTTTGTTGCTGACGTCACGGTGTTGGTTTGGTCTGGCTCCTGCCTAGTAAACATGGAGTGTCAGTAAATGCAACGTTGCCTACCAAACAACGGGACCGCGGTGGTTCTTTTTGTATTGCTCCTGGCTGTTCAAACTAATTTTACGGTGTGAAAGAGAGGAAAGTTGGTTCATTTCCACAAACTACCAGTGAAAAAAACAGTGTTGTTCAACCACCGTCGCGGGGCATTTAGCTACCTGGCTACCTAGCTCCAGTTCAACCACCGTCGCGGGGCATTTATCTACCTGGCTACCTAGCTCCAGTTCAACCACCGTCGCAGGGCATTTAGCTACCTGGTTACCTAGCTCCAGTTCAACCACCGCCGCGGGGCATTTAGCTACCTGGCTACCTAGTAGCAGCCGGGATTCAAAGCCAACTAGCCGGCTAACCCAGCTCGCTAAATGCTGCATGTAGCTAGTTAGCTGAACTGGAGCTAGGTAGACAGGTAGCTAAATGCCCCGCGACAGTGGTGGAACTGGAGCTAGGTAGCCAGGTAGCTGAATGCCCCGCAACGGTTGTTGAACTGGAGCTAGGCAGGAGCCAGACCAAACCAACACCGTGACGTCACCAAACAAAATGGCGGCACCCATGTTGATAAATGCTTCAAAAAAGGACATAACAAATCATTTTTTCTTAGAAACTGCTTATTTGTATAACGTAATATATATTTTTTTTTTTTTACTTCTTTTTTTTGTATTTTTTTTTTGTATTATTTTTTAAACAAACACATAAACAAACATGACAACACACGATAAGATATACAAGCATTAGTTGACAGTGCACATAACTTAATTTTTTCTGTGGCTTATCTAAATACTAATTTGATGCTATGACTATGTTTATATCGCTATGCTTGAATGAATGAATGAATGAAAACTTTATTAACAGATTGCAGAATGGGTACAGTACAGTACGGCTCAATACATACAATTGTTAAGGGGATGCAGACCAGAGAAAGACTTTCGTCTTGTTTACATCAGGGTCCCCCATTTTCAATTCATCGTAACATATATGACATACAGATAGACAGTACTGCTACATCTATACATTTATGACATACCAGATTTGCAATTACAGTACTGTTTGTGATACCAAAAGAGTCCAGAAAGAAAAGAGTATATACATTAGGCGTAGAAACTGTACATTGGATTGGGTAGGTGGGGGTGGGGGGGGACTGTACATTGGAGGTGGTTGGGTGGGTGGGGGGGGGGGGGGGGGGGTTGGGTAGGAGTGGGGGGGGGGGGGTAGGAGTGGGGGGGGGGGGTGGGTAGGAGGGGTGGGTGGGGGACACTGTACAACTGTACAAACAACACTGTACATTGGATTATTGACAACACCATACTTGGTAATTTACTGTACATTGGAGGGGGTTGTGTTCGGACATTTACAGGGGCCAGTTTCGAGTTGCAGTCTCCCTTAGGTGTTTTTTGAGAGTGTTTTTGAAAGTGGGTAGTGATTCACATTCCTTTACAGCTTTGGGTAGGGCGTTCCACATTGATGTGGCATAATTGCGAAACGTGTTTAGTCCCTTGTTTGAGCCGAATCTGGGTTTAATATGATTTGTGGAGCTCCCTCTGGTGTTGTGATCGTGGTATTCACTGACCTTTGGGAAGTATTTTGTCATGTACATGGGTACCTTGGTCGTGTAGTGTATCTTGTAGACCAGGCCCATTGCAAGTTGCTGTACTCTGTCGTCTACTCTAAGCCATCCTAGGTTGTCAAAGTGGGCAGGGGTGAGGTGGGTTCTAGGAGTAAGGTCAAGCAGTAGTCTGACCAGTTTGTTTTGAGATGTTTGTAATTTTGTTTTTAGCGCCTTTGAGGTGCTTTGGTACCATGAGGTGCAAGCATAGTCGTAGTACCCTTGAATGAGTGCTCCTGCTAGAGTCTTCAGGGTATTCTTGTTTACCAGTGAGGAGATCCGGTACAAGAATCGTGTTCGTTGGTTGACTTTTTTTATTACATTGGATGCCATTTTGTCACAGGAAAGATTTGCCTCTAGGATGGAACCCAGGTAGGTAATATCTTCTTTCCTTGTGACAATATTGTCACCCACTGTAACTGAGAAGCCGTCGGTCTTGCTGAGTTTGTTATTTGAACCGAAGAGAATGGACTCTGTTTTGCCCATGTGTAATGATAGTTTGTTATCAGCGAGCCATATGCAGATTTTGCCTAGTTCTGAGCTGAGGGTTTTTTCAACCTGTAACTTGTTCTTGTCAGAGACCAGCAGGGCTGAGTCGTCCGCAAACAGGAACAAGTTGCAGTCACAAGCTGACGACATGTCATTTGCATAAATTAGGAACAGTAGCGGACTTAGTATGCTTCCTTGTGGAACACCACAGTTTACTGTGAGGGGGGGGGATAGGGTACCGTTTACCTCCACCATCTGCTCTCTCCCCTCCAGGTAGGATTGTATCCAGCTCACTGATAGACTATCAAAACCAATTGCTTTTAGCTTGTCAATCAGAATGGTGTGATTGACAGTGTCGAAGGCCTTTTGTAGGTCCAGCATGACCATGCCGCAGTATTTGCCCGCGTCCACCTCTTGTTTGATGTGGTCGTTTAAATAGAGAAGGCATGTGTCAGTGGAGTGGGATGTTCTGAAGCCAGATTGGAATTCGTAGATTCGATTTTTTTCCGCAAGGTATTTTTTGACCTGTTCGTATACAATTTTTTCCATGACTTTCGAGATGGAGGTAAGGATAGAAACAGGGCGGTAGTTGCCTGGGTCTAATTTACTGCCTTTTTTGTGCAGCCATAGAGCCATAGAGAGTGCACAGCAGTTACCAGTGATGTACCCGAACGCGTTCAATGAACAATCGTTCATTAACGCGTTTGTTGTGAAGGATCAGATTAAACCGAATATATATATTTATTTATGGATATATATTTAATAGTATTTGTATATCGTTTGATATCCCTTGTATATTCTTTGTACATATACACTGAATATCCCTTTAGTCTACTACAGCCCATAATAGTTCATTCTCTCATTGGACAAGAACCTGGCGCCAGCAGACAAGCCCCTGGAGTCAAGTTCAATAGTGCCGACGAACATGTCCCAACTAGCCCCGGTTCCACGTAGGAATACGGCTACCGAAATACGAATGGTACTATTTGTTCACCGTGCATATAAATAGGGCGCAAGTAAAGTAGAACTTCCTTTTAGTCCATTAGTCCTTTACCCTCCAACCTAGTAACAGACGTGAAGCCTCACCCACGACCCATGTGTGGTGCAGTATGGCCTATTTTGGCCCCAGAATAGGCATTGAGACCTCGTGTAAATTCATAGCTGAATTGTCATAGTTTGGCACTGTACCGTCGAGTGGGACGTATTTCTATTAAGTAATAATAGTCTATTATGTATGGTGCATCGTTCGGTTAAAGTTCTAAAGTGAGCAGCACCCCCATCGTTCCTCGCGTTATCTAGAGTCTTAACCAGGCTGGGCAGACCACGCATGGTGCTTTCATCCGAGGAGTTCTGGGCGAGGACGAGTGGACCTGCACATTGGATTACCTACCCGGACGACTGCTGAGCCTATACGGCATGGAATATCTATTTGCTTTGGGTGCTTTGATTTGTGGAGCGGATAACAGCCAACGCCAGTGAGTGTTGGAATTACCCCCGAGAGGAGCCCAGGTGAGACGGCGCTCAACCCAGACCGAGGCCGCCTCGCTTCTCCTTCGTTGTGGACCTACAGCTACCGTCTACAAGAGGGCCCAAGTGTATTCATCTGCGGATCAAGATCCTGCGGGCACTGTTTTCTGTACCTGAATTCTCCCCAGGAATCGTTGGCCAGATGGGATGCAGCTGACGGCTCTCCAAACCCCCCCCCCCCCCTTACTGACTTACAACCAGCAGGACCCCTTTAGTATCCCGCTATAATCCTTAAGTACCATCGCTATAGTTTCCCTAAAGAACCAGGTTGTATACTTGCTTCCTGCGTAACCAGAGATTGGACATTCAGTGTTGATTTGCCTACGAATACTCATTTGCCTTACAAGTGCATTCAAATCATAAATGTAATTAAGTGAATGTTGTATATACCCTTTGCTATATTAAACCTTCGACTGTTATATTTGTGTGGACCTGATTTCATATGTGGGAAAGTGTTCATCATACTTAGATATCGTGTACTGGATGGCCAGAAGTTAAAGTACATCAAGAGGTAGTGGTTTAATGATACCATACTTATCAATACAGTCAGGGAATTGTACCCCTCAGTTACAATTGGTCCTTCGAGCCGGAGGGTAACTAGTGTAATATTAATATAGTGTTATTAATATTGAAATGGCCTATGATGAACACTCCACGAAACGGTCCTCCTAACGTAGAACGCCCGCGGCGCAGACGACAGACACCTCAGTACTTAGAGGATTACGCTGTCAGTCAACTACCTAGCCTTCTACAGACGGTAAACGCGGTAAAAGTAGAAAGTAAAATTATGTCTGACCTTAACGACCAGGTTACCCCGACCACAGAGGCCCTAGTGGGTTCTAATGTAACTGACCAAGCTCACGGTGGGGACCAGGAGGGAACAGACATGCCTTTACCCCCCGCCAATACCGAAGAAGTAGTCCCCGACCAGCTCCGGGAGGAAGACAACCCTCCAGAGGTGGAACCCTGCACGGAACAAGATGAGGAGAGCGCCGAGGAGATAGAGCTCCAGGACTCCCCAACGAGGACAGCCAGGAGCGGCTCACCTCTACAAGCGTCTTCCCCCAGCGAGGCGGAGAGGATGCTGTCACAGGCGTTCCTCGTCAGCCTGACAGCCTCCACCGAACGCGATCGACTCCAGGGTGAACGCGATCGACTTCAGGGTGAACGCGATCGACTCCAAACACAGCAACGGAGCGAAGAAGAGCACATACGCCTGGAGATGAGACGCCTTCAGACGGAAGAGAATATGGCAAGAGACCGGTCCGACACCCAGCGCGCCGCTGACGGTGCCCAAAGAGAAGCAGAGCGCGACATCGCTCTCATCCAGCGCGAAGCCGAGCGCGACAGACTACAAGCCGAGCGCGACAGACTACAAGCGCAGCTAATGGAGCAGCTGATCCCCAGGGCAACACCCTCTCCCTCCGCCAGGGGTTCAAGGGCCTCGTCGAGACAACAGTCGAGGGCAGCATCCCCTAACCGACCAAGCGACCCTGAACTTGACCACCAGAGAGAGCCTATACCCCCCGCAGACCCCCTTCCCCGACCGGTCCAAGCGAGACCCAGCTACAAGGAAGGAGCAGCATACACTGCGGAGAGGCTAAATAAACGACTACAGGATCTAGAGGACCTGACAGAAGAAGAAGAGGGAGAGGAGGAGAACCAAGCCCGACGACAGCACAGTACTCCACCGGACCAGGAGGTCCAGTACAGCCCAGGCTATACCCCCGCGGCGCTGCGCTACAGACCCCCGACTCTATTCACGGGTGAGCATGACGCACGACCAGCCCCGAGGAACAGCACCTGGACCAGCGGGCCATGGTACCCTGCCGGTACCAGCCCACAGAGAGGCGCAAGAGGAGACTCGCCTAGGAGGCCTCTCTCCCAACGCTCACCGATGTGCCAGCCATCCACGGCGTCATACATTGGCACACCGACGTTTCCAGACTTCACCCATGAGAATCGAGCACAGTACACGGAGCTCCGTATGTGCTTAGAGACAATGATGGTGGATGTCGTTGACGAACGCCACAAGTATGCAATATTACTGAAGCACCTGAAAGTACCCCGAGCGCACAATATAGCGCTAGCCTATGCCACCTCTACGACCCCATACACCGCGGCTCTAGCAGCGCTGGACCAGAGATATGGACGTATATGGGATTACGTAATCCAAGAGATAAGGCATATTGACCGCCTACCCCCAGCAACAGACAATCGCTCACTAGACGACCTGTCTATAAAAGTGCAGTCCCTGGTAGGGATGCTAGGAGCGCAACGAGAAAAGGGTATGCACGAGCTATACGCCAACTCTAACGTCGAGAGGATTTTAGAGAAGCTGCCGCCCGCCAGACAAGAGCGCTTTAGGCGGCAAAGAGACCACCGTGATCCTAACGGTCCCGAACCATCCCTCCTTGATTTAGCCGACTTCCTGACGAGAGAAGTCAGCAGCCTACGCTTGGATACATTCGTGCGGAGCACACCAAGCTCCAGAGAGGGACCTAGGAGAGTAAACGATGGAAGAAGATCAGTGACTGTCATGCACCAATCAGAATCAGTACCGAGCAGTAAGAACCACAGTACCCCCTCGAGAAAAGAGAAGTGGAAGATGGTGTGCCCGTACTGCGAGAAGGAACACTGGCTGTCACAATGTGACCTGTTCAAGAAGATGAATGCAGAAGAAGTGAGTCAATGGATAAAGTCCAACAGGCGCTGTTACCGATGTGCGCACAGTCACATGGCAGCCGAGTGCCGCCTAAAGAAGAGGTGCAGTCGGTGTGACGGAGCCCACCTAGATGTCCTACACGACAGTAACAGAAGAAAGCCTGCACCTGTACCATCGAGCAGCACAAAGGCAAGTGTCATGTACATTGACCCCGCCAGCAGCAGCGGCGCCCAGGTGCTCTTAAAGGTAGTCCGTGTAACATTGAGCCACCAAGATAAAGTCATGGACACTTACGCCGTCCTTGATGACGGGTCAGAGAAGACCCTTCTCCTCGCATCCGCTGCGGCCCAGCTGGGACTGCGGGGGAGCGAGAACCAGATGACGATTCGGACAATAAGAAGAGATTTAAAGACGATAAAAGGCGAGAATGTCTCCTTCACTATCGCAGCAAGCGGGCAGCCAGAGAGACGGTATAGGATTACAAATGCTTTCACCAGCCAAGAAATAGGACTATCACAGTACACCTACCCCATCGCCAAGCTGATGGATAAATATGTGCACCTGCGTCAACTACCTATCCCGCTCATAGACGGCGCCACCCCGACCCTGCTGATAGGCTCCGACCATGCAGACCTCATAGTCCCGATAGACCGGGTCCATACAGGACCCAGAGGCTGTCCTGCAGCAGTCGAGACCCGCCTAGGATGGACACTACAAGGCCCCCTCGCTAAATCTCTCAACCGAACAGCAGCCACTAGCTGCCTCCACTCCAGAGTGACAGAAGAAGACACCACTCTCCTGCAGCATGTCGAGAGGCTATGGACACTAGAGACAATGCCCTTTAAGAACGAAAAGAAAGACATTCGTTCTAAAGAAGACATTTACGCCATAAACCTCCTCGAGCAAGGGACAAAGAGAGTCACAGTCGGCGGAGTGATGAGATACGCAACTCCACTCCTGAGGCGAGAGGGAATGCCCACCTTTCACGCCACGAAAGAAGCTACGGAGCGGTATCTATTGAACACAGAGCGGCGCCTAGCCAAAGACCCCGCTCAAGAGAGTGTGTACCGCGCTGAGATTGAGAAGCTAATCACAGCGAGACACGTAATGAAGATTGACATTAAAGAGGCCGATCAGACGACCGAATCATGGTACGTGCTGCACCACAACGTCCACCACAACGGCAAGGATCGCATTGTGTTTAACTGCAGCTACCAGATCGGATCCCAGAATCTGAATAAAGAGCTCTTGCCCGGCCCCACACTCGGCCCCTCTCTACTAGGCGTGCTACTACGCTTCCGCCAGGACAAGGTGGCTATCAGCGGGGATATCAAAGGGATGTTCCTGCAGGTGAGACTAGTGGAGGAGGATAAGCCCCTACTGCGGTTCCTATGGAGAGAGAGGATCGGAGATGAGCACCCAGCCATCTACCAATGGGAAGTCCTCCCCTTCGGAACCACATGCAGCCCGTGCTGTGCTACATTTGCACTGCAGAAACACGTCGCAGAGGACCCAGCAGCAGATGAAGAGGTCCGACACAGTGTGAAGAACAGTTTCTACGTGGACAACTGTTTACAAAGCGTTTCGACCCAAGAAGAAGCCGAGGCTCTCCTACTCAAGCTACGCGCCTCCCTGATCAAAGGCGGCTTTGATCTCAGGCAGTGGGCCAGCAGCGACCCGCAAGTATTGCGCAGCCTCTCCCCCGCGGACAAGGCAGCCAGTAGCGAGACCTGGATGGCGACCATCCCAGGAGAAGCCCAAGAAATGACACTAGGACTAGTCTGGCGCTTCAAAACAGACTCGCTCCACTATAGACACAAACCCCTGACCACGGAGCAGGGAAGGTCGACGGCGATACCGACCACCAGACGGAGTGTGTACAGAACACTCGCCAGACAATATGACCCGTTGGGATGTATTCTACCTTACACCACCAGGGCAAAGATGATTGTACGAGCACTATGGGACAAGGACCAGGGCTGGGACGACCCAATACCCGCACACCTTGCCTCCACATGGAGAGAGTGGGAGACGGAACTCTGCTCACTCCCAGGCGTCAACATACGCCGCAGCTACTTCCCACCCACAGTGAGGCCAGAGACATGCAAGATGGATCTACACGTCTTCAGCGACGCCTCCGAAGTAGCCTATGGATCTGTGGCCTACTTGCGTGCCCAAGAGAAGGGAGGAGAGATACACACCGCTTTCATCCTGGCTCGCTCAAGAATAGCCCCACGAAAGCAACAATCTATCCCGCGTCTAGAGCTCTGCGCAGCCCTAGCAGGAGCGCATCTAGCCACGTTAATCCAACGTGAACTCACCATCCCGGTGCAAAGAACAATCTTGTGGTCAGACTCTACGACAGTACTCACATGGATCAAGTCTGATTCATGCAGATACAAGGTCTTCGTGGGAGTCAGAGTCACAGAGATTCAAGAGTTAACAGAAGCAGCGAGCTGGCGGTATGTGGACACCAAACACAACCCAGCTGACGTCATCACCCCGGGAATGTCCCTAGATGACCTCACCCGTCACAACATCTACAGTGACGGACCAGAGTTCCTCAAGCTCCCGGAAGAAGAGTGGCCTACGCCCACCCCACGGGAGGCGAGTAAAGAGGAGGCTGAAAACAAGAAACCTATGTTCTGTGGATTGAGCACAGTCGCCTCCACAGACCCCAACATAGATGATTGCCTCACCCTACAGAGTGCGCAGATAAAGACATTCCTGTGGCACCACCCAGAGATTCAGCCCACCACTGACATTTCAGCAGCTGACTACGAAGAAGCAGAACTTCTTCTACTACAACGAGCCCAGAGAGACTCGTTCCCCGATGAGCTAGACTGTCTACAGGGAGGAAAGCCCGTCCCATCAGACAGCAGACTGCTCCACCTGGCACCCGAGAGTGACGCACATAATCTCATCAGAGTGGGTGGTCGTCTGCGGAGAGCCCCCGACCTACCGGATGACGTTAAGTACCCGATAGTCTTGAACAGCCGACACAAGGTCACAGAGCTGATCATAAAGAAATACGATGAGGATGTGCACCACGCAGGAGCAGAGAGAGTCTTCGCGGAGATCAGACGTCGCTATTGGATACTTCAAGGGAGAGAAGCAGTGCGACGCTTCCAGCGAACCTGTCTAGACTGCCGAAAGTGGCGCCCAGCATACCCCGGATGGCTGACCTACCTCCCTGTCGCCTCCGACTCGGCGACAAGCCCTTTCACTCCACAGGCATGGACTGTTTTGGCCCGTTGTATATAAAGAAAGGAAGAGGAACCGAGAAGCGGTGGGGTATTGTATTCAAATGCATGACCACCAGAGCGATACATATCGAACTCCTTCCAACCATGAGCACAGACTCATTCCTTATGGCCTTCCGAAGATTCACATCGCGGAAAGGAAAACCGTCTACATTGTTGTCTGATCACGGGACAAACTTCAAAGGCGGAGAAAGAGAGCTGAGAGAGAGCTTCCAAGCTATGGGCCCAGAACTTAAGACCCACCTCGCTCCATCCCAGATTGACTTCCAGTTTAATCCCCCGAACGCACCTCACTTCGGTGGAACCTGGGAACGAGAAGTACGTTCTATAAAGACAGCCCTGTACGCCGTGCTTGGGGCCCAGACTGTGGCGGAAGAAGTCCTAATGACAGTCCTCACGGAGATCGAGGGAGTATTGAACTCCAAGCCCCTCGGTTACGTCTCAAGTGATGTAGCAGATGTCGACCCAGTCACCCCCAACACACTCTTGATGGTGCGGCTGGACCCCGCGCTACCCCAGACAATGTACAGGCCTGAAGAAGCGAACGGCCGAAGAATGTGGAGGTACAGTCAAGTACTGGCTGACAAGTTTTGGAATAGCTTCCTACTCCACTATCTACCGTCTCTACAGACCCGCCAGAAGTGGGTAAAAGAGAGAGACAATTTGACAGAAGGAACAGTCGTCATGATTATCGACCAGTCACTACCCAGAGCTATGTGGCCGGCTGGCCGCGTAAGCAAAGTGATCACCGGTGCCGATGGCAAGGTCCGAGCAGCTGAAGTGCTCGTCCAAGGGCGAACTTACACACGACCCGTGGCGAGGCTAATAGAACTGCCAAGACTCCCAGACACTATCGATGACGACCATGACCCCATGACTTTGTGAGTTGACTGACCCTTACGGCGGACCTTGAGTGGTAGACAGTGCGGTTAATCTGTCTCTGCTTAGCTAATTAGGTGGGACTAATTAGGGGGCGGCTGTTGTGAAGGATCAGATTAAACCGAATATATATATTTATTTATGGATATATATTTAATAGTATTTGTATATCGTTTGATATCCCTTGTATATTCTTTGTACATATACACTGAATATCCCTTTAGTCTACTACAGCCCATAATAGTTCATTCTCTCATTGGACAAGAACCTGGCGCCAGCAGACAAGCCCCTGGAGTCAAGTTCAATAGTGCCGATGAACATGTCCCAACTAGCCCCGGTTCCGCGTAGGAATACGGCTACCGAAATACGAATGGTACTATTTGTTCACCGTGCATATAAATAGGGCGCAAGTAAAGTAGAACTTCCTTTTAGTCCATTAGTCCTTTACCCTCCAACCTAGTAACAGACGTGAAGCCTCACCCACGACCCACGTGTGGTGCAGTATGGCCTATTTTGGCCCCAGAATAGGCATTGAGACCTCGTGTAAATTCATAGCTGAATTGTCATAGTTTGGCACTGTACCGTCGAGTGGGACGTATTTCTATTAAGTAATAATAGTCTATTATGTATGGTGCATCGTTCGGTTAAAGTTCTAAAGTGAGCAGCACCCCCATCGTTCCTCGCGTTATCTAGAGTCTTAACCAGGCTGGGCAGACCACGCGTGGTGCTTTCATCCGAGGAGTTCTGGGCGAGGACGAGTGGACCTGCACATTGGATTACCTACCCGGACGACTGCTGAGCCTATACGGCATGGAATATCTATTTGCTTTGGGTGCTTTGATTTGTGGAGCGGATAACAGCCAACGCCAGTGAGTGTTGGAATTACCCCCGAGAGGAGCCCAGGTGAGACGGCGCTCAACCCAGACCGAGGCCGCCTCGCTTCTCCTTCGTTGTGGACCTACAGCTACCGTCTACAAGAGGGCCCAAGTGTATTCATCTGCGGATCAAGATCCTGCGGGCACTGTTTTCTGTACCTGAATTCTCCCCAGGAATCGTTGGCCAGATGGGATGCAGCTGACGGCTCTCCAAACCCCCCCCCCCCCCTTACTGACTTACAACCAGCAGGACCCCTTTAGTATCCCGCTATAATCCTTAAGTACCATCGCTATAGTTTCCCTAAAGAACCAGGTTGTATACTTGCTTCCTGCGTAACCAGAGATTGGACATTCAGTGTTGATTTGCCTACGAATACTCATTTGCCTTACAAGTGCATTCAAATCATAAATGTAATTAAGTGAATGTTGTATATACCCTTTGCTATATTAAACCTTCGACTGTTATATTTGTGTGGACCTGATTTCATATGTGGGAAAGTGTTCATCATACTTAGATATCGTGTACTGGATGGCCAGAAGTTAAAGTACATCAAGCGGTAGTGGTTTAATGATACCATACTTATCAATACAGTCAGGGAATTGTACCCCTCAGTTACAGCGTTCGTATTTTGGGCGAACGTGAACTGAACGTACTGATTATCCGCTAAATGAACGTTATTGAGAACACGCTCATTATCAGCGCTGTATAACGGCGTTCAAAAGTGCGTTCATTCTCAGCACTCTATTATAACGGCGTTCAAAGATGTTCCAGATTTAATATGCATTTCAGCCGGAAAACCCAGTTAAAACACACTGTAAACAGGCTTCAAATGTATGCGGAAGGTCAAGGTCCTGGCGGGATGGTGCCAGGAAAACAGCCTCTCCCTGAACGTCAGCAAAACAAAGGAGATGATTGTGGACTTCAGGAGGTCGGGGGTCAAGGACTACAGCCCCCTCAGCATCGACGGGGCACCGGTTGAGAGAGTCAACAGCTTTAAGTACCTCGGAGCCTACATATCCGAGGACTTGACATGGACCACACACATTGACAGTGTTGTGAAGAAGGCACGACAACGCCTCTACTTCCTCAGGCGCCTAAGGAAGTTCCAAGTCAGCCAGAAGATCCTTAAGAACTTCTACTCATGTACAATAGAGAGCATCTTGACCGGCAACATCACCTCCTGGTTTGGGAATAGCACTGCACAAGACCGAAGCAGACTACAAAGAGTGACACGTTCAGCCGAACGCACAATTGGAGGGGGGCTCCCCACCCTCCAGAACATTTACAACAAGCGTTGCAAGGGCAAGGCTAAGTGAATCATTAAAGACTCCAGTCACCCGAACAACTGCCTCTTTGAACTGCTGCGGTCAGGCAAGCGATACCGGAGTCTCAAGGCGAGCACAGAAAGACTCAGAAGAAGCTTCTATCCCCAGGCCATCAGGCTGCTAAACGAACAATGAATGAACACTACACAACAACAACCACCAAACGCACATAGCACACACATCCACACGCACACACTCACTTTAAACAAACACACTGTAGCACCCACTCCACACACTTTATAGCACACACCCACTTTAAACAAACACACTGTAGCACCCACTCCCCACACTTTATATTTATGGATGAAGGATTGCACTACAACTCGTACACCTTACTGTAAATTGTACCTAAAATTGTACCTCATCCCATTTCTGCTTTGCACTAGATAGTACTGTACATTAGTACACTGCATAGTATTGTGTATTGTATATTATATGGTAACTCAGAACATTGTACATATGTCTATACCGAACACTGTGACCTCATTTTTCTTCTTCTAAATTCATGCTATATTATGTTATTATGTTATTTGATACTATCTTGTCTAGCACAGTCTCTGGAGCGTAACAGTAAGAAGCATTTTGTATGAAAGTATTCTGTACTTCTGTATGACAACTATTAAAGAACTTGAACTTGAAAAACCACCCGATCTGGCAACGCGCCTGTCACCCCCTGGCTACGTCATCAGACTCATCACAACAAGCAGTGGAACAAGCAGCAGCACTCTCTCAGAGTCAGACTCTACCTCTAGACGTCAGCGTATGAGCATTTAAAATAGTTTAACGTTAAAGTCAGTACTGACTCAGACGGAAACAATCTAACGTTTGTCTGTAAACTTTGTCCACCCGTTTTGAAGAAGCAAGTCCATACATCGACGTCGAGTCGTCGACAGCAACATTGAGAATATGCAAACGTCCTGTTTTAGTTTTCATAATAAAGATAATTCAAGCTAAGTTTTTCCTCATGTTTTTGAAAATATACTGTAGAGATGAAAGCTGCAGCTACTAGTGTGGACTGAACGGGCGACAGCAAAGCGTTATGGAAATGCCAGTATTCCGATTGCTGTCTGTGGTTCAATCATAAATAATAGCTTGCAGCAACGTATTGAAAAAAGAATTAACAAAATGGGCCGTTCAATATCTCATTTATGTTCGAAATGTCAAACAGACCTGGGTACCTACAGTCTATCACTACTTTTGGGAATCTAAGTGTTTATCCAGGTTCTGGGGCCAAGTGATTGATTGATTGATTGAACACTTTATTAACAGATTGCAGAATGGGTACAGTACAGTACAGCTCAGTCATATATGTTATGATTAATTGAAAATGGGGGACTGTTGGGGAAAATGTGTATGAGGTGGACTAGTTTAATATAGGTCAACTAGCAGTGCTGAAAGACGGTCTGGCTGACGTTCTTAAAACAATTTAGAACAGATGGACATTTCAGTACGGCATGTTGTGTGCTGGTAATCTCGTACATTGTGTGCTTTCATATCTTGTTATTTTCTCTCTTTCACACAGGCACAGCACACACACACAGACACACGGACACACACGTACACAGACACACACAGTCGCACAGATATACACACCGACACACACACACACACACACATTCCCTGTGACACAATACACACATACAATACACATACGTCTGTACGCAGACGCACGCACACACAGACACACACACACATACACACACACACACACACACACACACACACACACACACATCTCACTCTCTACATCATATCGTGTGTGGACATCATATCTTGCTTATCTCTCTTCATGTTCTCTCTCCGATGTTAAATCTACGTATCATCTTAATGTACGTCATGTCAGATCTGACATGATATGATACGTCATCATATCTGTCATGGGGGGGCAGGACTGAGAGGGGATTTAGGGACAGGCAAAGGGATCCAGGACAGAGTGTTTTTGTTCAAGCTGTGGTGATCCTCTTTGACCCATAGCTCTTGCTGTTAAAGAACTTCTTTTCTTAAATAAATTACCTATTTGTTACAATTGGAAATATCGTCTCCTGCTGTGTTAAACAACCTTTCCACAACATTTGGTGACCCTTGACCTGTAGACCGCCCTGCCGGGCCCCCTCACACGGCCAGCTCCGGACCTCTCCCGTAGAAATTCTGCCGGTTGTCGACAAACAGGTAAGCGTTGGGCTTGTTATTA
>NC_140176.1:23640192-23690192 GCF_963971535.1 Notolepis coatsorum | reverse complement strand
AACAAGGCATGGTTGCAGGGACAGCCCGAGCAGGTGCAGATTGACTCATCTACGATAATTGTAGGGAGACAGGGCGCGGCGTTGAGGGTTAACACGGGTAAGTATCTACGGGAACAACATAGACTAAGAGACGCCGCCCCACACATCACTCTGAGAATAAATCCTGGTTACGAATCCGAACATCTAGGTTCAATGATACAGGAATCCGAGACTCAAAGGTGGGTCTCCACGGAATCTCCGCTAATTTGGAACAGCGCAGATGGGAGTTTCATAAAAATAATGATTTCCTTTTCAGTTTTGGCAAAACCGCAAGTAATCAGATTACCAGGAGACCCTTGCGTTATTCCAGAGGCGGATGCTTTGCTGGAACAGGACATGTTGGCGCGCACCCCGGAACGGTTGTGGTCAAAACACGACACAGATGTGGGTCTAATATTGTCGGCACAGCCAGTGAAGGTCAGGTTAAAGAAGGGTTGTAGACCACCCTTTATCAGACAGTATACAATGAAGCCAGAGTCGGAGGAAGCTATATCACATCAGATTGAGGGACTGTTAAAGGGGGGAGTGCTCGTCCCTTTCAAATCCAGATGTAATACACCTATCCACCCAGTGCTAAAGGCGGACAGGGCTAGGTACAGACTGGTACACGATTTGAGGGCGGTGAACGACGTGGTGTCTGGACCAGAGGCGGAAGTCGCTAATCCACACACCCTCCTGACAAACATCCCGAGTAGCTCGCAGTACTATACGGTCATTGATCTCACGCAGGCATTCTTCAGTGTTCCATTGGAAAAAGAGTCTCAGTATCTGTTTGCTTTTACCCACAGGGGGAAACAATACTCTTACACCCGGTTGCCACAAGGGTTCGCGCACTCGCCGCATTACTTCTCGAAGGCGCTCAAGGAAGACTTGCAAGGAGTGTGCGACACACTACTCAGCACGGTTTTACTGTATGCAGATGACATTCTAATCTGCTCGGATACACGTCAGCAGTGCCATGAGGACTCCATCAAAGTTTTGAGTGGATTAGCCGTGGGAGGCCACAAGGCATCCCGTTCAAAACTGCAGTACTGCCAGCCAAAAGTTGAGTACTTGTCTCGCGTCATTCAAAAGGGCATAAAAAGCATCTCACCCACGCAGCTCGAAGCTGTATCCAAGGCACCTGGGCCATTGACGGTCCGACAGATGATGACGTTTTTAGGGATGACTGGGTACAGCTCTGAGTGGGTGGAGGACTATACGATAGCGACAGCGCCGTTGAGGATGATGATAAAAGAGGCGGGTACAGACAAGCTTCGCGCTCCCTTGACATGGACCGAGGAGGGGGAGGACGCGTTCATAAACATTAAGCGTCTGTTGTTACAGGCCCCTGCCCTGGCGCTGCCGGATTATGAGAAGTGTTTCCACCTATTCGTCTCACATAGAGCGCAGCATGCGACAGCTGTCCTGACTCAAACACAGGGGGGGAGTGGGAAAAAACAACCGATAGCATATTACTCTAGAGCTCTTTCGCCGGTAGAGCAGGGTCTGCCACCTTGTTATCAGGCCCTGGCCGCAGCACATTTGATGTATGAGAAGGCAACGGCCGTGACAATGGGATATGACATTTGCATTTGGACACATCACAAATTGGCAAACTTGATTGAGAGAGGCAAATTTGTTCTGACCAGCCAACGGCAACAGGCTTACATGAGGCTCCTGCAGTACTCGGACGTTACGATAAAAACATGCCACGGCAGTAACCCGGCGGATCTGGTACCACTCCCGAGCGAGGGTCAACCGCATGAGTGTGAGGTGGAGGTACAGGCTTTCGTGAAACTCCGTCCTGATTTGGGAGTCGACCCGCTCGCGATAGCAGAACTCTCACTTTTTGTGGATGGGTCCTGCTATCGGGAGGGGGAAAATTTAAGGTCAGGATACGCCGTCGTACAGTGCAAACCTAACGGAGAAACACTAACAAGAAAGGCCGGACAATGCATGCAACCATGTTCGGCCCAGCTTGCAGAACTAATAGCACTAACAGAAGCATGCATAATAGCTAAAGATCGCACGGTTAACATCTTTACAGACTCTGCGTATGCGCATGGCGTATGCCACCTATTCGCGGCCATTTGGAAGGCAAGAGGCTTTAAGAAATCGGACGGCTCACCGATCCTTCACCACAAGCAGGTTGTGGCGCTTATTCAGGCTGTAAAGTTGCCCAAAAGCATTGCTATCGTAAAGTGCCAGGCACACAGAAAAGACCTGTCCTTTGTGACGACGGGAAACAACGCGGCGGACGAGGCCGCGAAGGCGGCGGCTGCGGTGCTGTCCACGGCTGTTCTGATGTTTGCGGCCGAACTGACGACTGAGGTAACTGAGGATAATTTGAGTGATCTTCAGGACTCAGCCACGCAGGCCGAGAAACAGTCGTGGACGGAGAGGGGGGCTGTAAGGGGGGCAGATGGTCTGTGGAGGAGTCATAACGGTTTGATAGTCGCCTCCATCGATCTTCTGTCCTTAGTGATACCTGAGGCTCATGGTGTTGATCACTGTGGAAGAGCAGAGACCCTGAAACGAATCACGAAAATGGGATTTTGGTCCCCAAAGCTTCAGGCACAAATTGACGTTACACTAGCCAGGTGTTTAACATGCTTACAGGGCAATGTGCGCAAAGGAGTACCGACAGTGGCGGCTTACACACCCCTCCCTGAGGGACCATTCAGACATCTGATTATGGACTATACAGACATGATAACGCCAGTGCAGGGCAAACGATACCTCCTGGTAGTAGAGGACTGCTTTAGTCGCTGGATTGAGGCCATTCCATCTAAACACAAGAACGCGGACACAGTGATCAAGTTCCTGTGTCGCGAGGTCATTCCGAGATTTGGAATTCCCACGATATTACAAAGCGATAATGGCCGCGAGTTCATCGACAAGGTGGTTAAAGGGCTGATGCAGAAATTAGGTATAAGACAGCGCCTTTCCTGTGTCTATAGTCCCGGGTCGCAGGGGAAGGTGGAAAGGGCCAATCTGGTCATTAAAAACAAACTGTTGAAAATCTGTATGCAAACTAAGCTTAACTGGATTGATGCTTTGCCACTTGCTCTGATGGCTATTAGAAGCAGCGTAAACCGCCAAACACAGCTAACACCGCATGAAATGCTTACAGGCCGCAGCATGCCAGCACCGCCATTTAGACACCTGGCTAGGGGCCCGGCATTAGATATTTTTGAGCAAGATCTGAAAAAATATCTTCAGCAAGTGACTAAAATACATGAAGCTGTGTTTCGACAGGAGCAGAGAAAGGAGAGAAAGGGGGAAAAGGAGGCGGAGAAGGAAGCCACCAAACCGAGACTGATCCCTGGGGACTTGGTCTTCGTAAAGGTCCACAAGAGAAAGTGGTCATCACCCCGGAGAGAGGGCCCGTACGAGGTGATCCGATCGACTGGAACGGCAGTCCAAGTCAAAGGATCAGCGACCTGGTTCCACTTCAATCACTGCATAAAGGCCAGCGGCGATCTCTTGGGGGATACAATCGATCGCAGTTATGCAGAACCCGACATGGAGGGTCCGAGACGGCAACTGGAAGGTGCAGTGCCTGCTGATGCTCCCGCAGATGTTGGCAGCAGTGTGCGGACGGTCGGCCGGGCACAACGACGTCATTAAGAACCGTCACGGTCGACCCGTCCTTGAGGATGACGGGTTTGAGTGGGTAGGAGTCCCACGGGGTCCCGCTCAGGCTCAAGTACCAGCAGGCTTTCATGACCAGGCTCAGAATCAGGCGCCCCCTCTTCCCTCCATCGAGGAAGGGGGGGAGAAGATAAGACTACAACCAAACGGGGTGTTTCCCGTAGGACCGCAAGGGCATGTTTTTGATTTTGACCATTCCCCCGTTACAGGCGGGGATACTTACCATTATACTAACGAGGATCGGGTTGTGGGGGTAGATAGGAGAGTTGAGCCTGTCCCGAACCAATCACAGGGGACAGGGGTGAGGGGAAAAAGGGAGGTCAAGGACACTGAGTCGGAAGAGGTGGGGGGACAGGATATGTTCCAGAGGACAGCCGGAACGTTGAGGGACTCAGTGGGCTCACTCTGGGCCAGGTTGAGGGGTTTGCTTCCTTCCGGGGAACAAGATGGGGGCGACTATGACTATGACGAGGAAGACCCGGAGGCTGACCCGATGTATAGGGCGGCTTTAGGGAATGAGTGGTTTAAGTGGGTCCAGTACACGAGCGCGCAGAATCAGATAGAGGATTGTTATGTCTGCTCCAAGGCACGTCCGGATAGGCTGCTGGTGAAGGGCACAAAGTTCAGTTGGGCTCAGTGTGACAGGGACGCAGAGGCATGGGAGGGGCCCCATAATAGTCGCCCTTGGTGCGAGGCAGAGTGTTTGGGGTTTCTCGGCTCTAGTCGTTTTAAGGCGGCAGGAAACGTCACGGATTTCAAGGATGTCACTATGCGGGAACGTTGTAGGAAATTGGATGTACGTGTGCAGGGGGTAGCGATGGGGTTGCCAATACCCAGAGGTGTCAAACTATGGCTGACCAAGGATTTCGAGTGCTTGCAAAAGGAGGGGACCCGGGATGTAGGGGAGGTGGCAGAGGGGCGGTGCACTACTATTTGGAGCATCACGACTAACTGTACGAAAGAAGGAAAGTGTGGACACGGGGTCGTGTTAAAGGGAGTGGATACCAACCCACGGCCTGTAGCTTGCCCTTTTCATGTCCAGGATATGGCACTGGCGGACCAATACTGGCTCTGCGGCGGTAGGAGGTTGAGGAATACACTTCCTTTAGATTGGTCAGGTAGATGTGCCCGGGTTCAGGCGATCATGCCAATGGTGGTCCTACCATTATCAGTGACGGAAGGACCTTCTGAGTCTCCTATCTCTCGAACGAAGCGTAGCTACAAGGCAGACCCAAGGGTGTATCTGGACAGCATAGGACAGCCAAGGGGCATTCCAGCCGAGTTCATGGCTAAGAATGAGATTGCGGCAGGGTTTGAGTCTATTCTGCCATGGATATCGGTCAATAAGAACACCGGGTGGATCAACTATTTGTTTTACAATCAGCAGCGGTATCTCAATTACACCGAGGAGGCGTTGGATGCAATGGGGGACCAGATGCACGCGACCAGTACGGTGGCGTGGCAGAATAGACAGGCTCTGAACTGGTTAATGGCGGAGAAGGGTGGAGTCTGTTCCATGTTTGGACAGTACTGCTGCACATTCATTCCGACGAATGTGGGGCCAGGGGGAAAGTTCTCCGAGGCCATGGCTAAGCTGAAGGATTTGAGGGAGGAGTTGAGGGGGAATTCTAGCCGGAATGAAGAATGGTGGGGGAGTGGGGTGTTGGAAAGATTGGGACAGTGGGGAAGCATAGTGATGCAGACGGGGATATCCATCGGGGTGGCAGGGTTGATATTGGTTCTCCTTTTCTGTTGTGGTATGCCTCTCTTGGGTAGGCTGGTAACTTCACACGTAACGAGCCAAATGCTGATGGTGGGACAGAAAGAGATTGAGCCACAAATCGGGCCATATCCTCAGCTTTATGCTGCCTTAGAGGGAGACGAGGGGATAGAGGATTAGGGGTATGGTGAGGTAGGGACATTTTCTTTTTGTTGGTTCTTTCCTTTAAGAGTGACAGGGGATGGTCTGAGTGCAGTTTTGTTGGTTTATTCCTTTAACTAGGAATTTTAGTCTGATTTTCTAATGATCCTTCGGCATAGAGATTGCAACCATTGAAAATCATTGCATTGTTTTTTATTTTTTTATTATTTTTTGTTTATTTTACTTGTGGTCCTGGTCAAACCGGAATGGGAAGGGGCATCGGCAGAGTGTCGGTTCTGAGCCTGAGGAAGCATTGAGAAGAAGTGGTCTGGGGATCGGTTCTGGGGACTGGAGGGACAAAGGGGGGGGGCTAACGCAGTGGGCAAGATGGGCACCTCCCGTCGAAGATGGGGGGGACACGTGGTGAGGTCGGTACCAGCGCCTCCCGTCCAGGCATGGGGACATGCTTCTACGAGGACTGGAGGTGTGGCGTGGTGGTTGCTGTATTGGCAAAATGTGACTTTTGGCAATGCGGTGAGGAGACTATGGCGTGGGCATGGAAGGGGGGCTGAGCGATGGACACTGGGACTCAATGTTATGGAAGAGACAATGTCATTTTTTTTGGGAGGGATGTTCTATGTTTAGTTCTGACGGTCAACTTCTCCTTTCCCTGATGAGAGTTGCGGTTTCCGGCCGGAACTGTGGCTCATTTGGTAAGCGGTGGAGGTTGGGGGGATTTGTCTGTCAGGTTAGGATTATAAATTAGGGTATTTTTTTTTCTTTTTTGATGTTTTATTATTACTCTTGTTTTGAGCGGTTTTGTGTTTATTGTGAGAACGGTAGTCAGCCTTTGTTGGTCCGTTAGGGGTCCAGTGAATGAAGTAAGGTTTCTTGTTTAGTTAGACATTTAAAATTTATTATATGGCTAGGTTTCTTGTTTAGATCAGCCATTTAAACTTTTATTATATAAATATGGTTTAGGGAGGGGGTAGGCACCCCGAACCTCTAGACCATAACAGGCGGCAGTGGGCTCGCAAGAGTCTGGGCGCACGTTAAACACATTTATATAGTGCTGGGGAGAAACTGAAGGCCCTCGTGCGTAACGAGGTATGAAATAACATACCACTGTGGTACCGTCTAGTCGGCCCAGGAAACGTCGCACGTAAGTTGGTGTGGGCACTGGGTGGTACGTGGACGACAGTCCACACCTAGGAGCAGGGCGGTGCACCGGAAGGGGCACAGCTCCTGCCGTGAACAGGCAAGGCTGGCGAAAACGGTCAATATTTCCATGCCCGGAGCAAGCGGGGTGGGGACAAGACCGTCGGTTTCTAAACTGAGTGGCTGATAGGTACTACGGACAGTCAGCCGCTTGGGGTCCTGACTTGATGACGGACTATGAGGTCGCTATCGACTGGGTCGCCAGCCGGTCAGGAGAGCGTTATGACCCCTGTTTATAGTCACAGACACGCGGGATGTGGGACCGTGAGTGACTGGACAACAGTGGCATGAATGCACCTGGCTCAATGTACAGTCAGGCCACAGTAACCTTACTAACCGATACAGGGTTAGTAGGCGAGTTGTGCTTCTGTGATCAGCAGGTTTGAAAAGAACCACTGGGAAGCAGAAGGATAAGGGGTGTCAATTCAGAGGAATCTGGATTGTCTCTCCTAAGGTTGGAAAGGGACCCAGCCTTAAACTGCACCTGAAGGTAAAATAAGGGGACTGCTTCCGTTCATGAGAGGAGACCTTACCGCCGGAAGTGGAGACCTGCATCTCTGTTGGGGGAGGGGGGCCGACGTCGGACAAGGCAGTCCTGAGAAAGGAGCTGGTTGTTGCGTCGTAGCGGACTGCCTAAACCTTACGGGGAGAGGTGCATCTAAGTAGGGGAAGGAGTGCATCCGAACGGGAGGAGGGTACTCTTAACTGGAAGGAGGTTAAAAGGGTCAAAGCGTCTCGTTTAGTTAGACGTTCACATTTTCTTGGTTATATGATTTGGGTGGGACTAGGGATAGCCCCAAATGGGGGAATGTTGGGGAAAATGTGTATGAGGTGGACTAGTTTAATATAGGTCAACTAGCAGTGCTGAAAGACGGTCTGGCTGACGTTCTTAAAACAATTTAGAACAGATGGACATTTCAGTACGGCATGTTGTGTGCTGGTAATCTCGTACATTGTGTGCTTTCATATCTTGTTATTTTCTCTCTTTCACACAGGCACAGCACACACACACAGACACACGGACACACACGTACACAGACACACACAGTCGCACAGATATACACACCGACACACACACACACACACACATTCCCTGTGACACAATACACACATACAATACACATACGTCTGTACGCAGACGCACGCACACACAGACACACACACACATACACACACACACACACACACACACACACACACACACATCTCACTCTCTACATCATATCGTGTGTGGACATCATATCTTGCTTATCTCTCTTCATGTTCTCTCTCCGATGTTAAATCTACGTATCATCTTAATGTACGTCATGTCAGATCTGACATGATATGATACGTCATCATATCTGTCATGGGGGGGGCAGGACTGAGAGGGGATTTAGGGACAGGCAAAGGGATCCAGGACAGAGTGTTTTTGTTCAAGCTGTGGTGATCCTCTTTGACCCATAGCTCTTGCTGTTAAAGAACTTCTTTTCTTAAATAAATTACCTATTTGTTACAATTGGAAATATCGTCTCCTGCTGTGTTAAACAACCTTTCCACAACAGGACCCTGATGTAAACAAGACGAAAGTCTTTCTTTGGTCTGCATCCCCTTAACAATTGTATATGAGCTGTACTGTACTGTACCCATTCTGCAATCTGTTAATAAACTTTTCAATCAATCAAACATACAATTGTTAAGGGGATGCAGACCAGAGAAAGACTTTCGTCTTGTTTACATCAGGGTCCCCCATTTTCAATTCATCATAACATGACATACATGACATACAGATAGACAGTACTGCTACATCTATACATTTATGACATACCAGATTTGCAAATACAGTACTGTTTGTGATACAAAAAGAGTCCAGAAAAGAGAGTATATACATTTGACGTAGAAACTGTACATTGGAGGAGGCTGGGTAGGTGGGGTGGGGGGGGGGGGGGGGGACTGTACATTGGAGGTGGTTGGGGGGGGTGGGGTTGGGTAGGAGGGGTGACACCCTTTACAATTCAAACTATTTGATAAACTTCTACTTTCAGCCCGGAAATGCATTCTGATAAACTGGATTAAGGATAAGCCTCCATTTTTACAAATGTGGTATAGAGAGATCTTCGGTGTGCTACCCCATGAAAGACACTGTGCAATGCATAGAGGCAACGACGCTTCCTTTCAGGAGGTGTGGGCCCCACTATTAGACTATTTTCCTGCTGAAATTTCTCGGATCCTTCTAAAGGCCCAGTGCCCCATTGTATGGACAGACCTAGGATAGAAAAAAATAAATATATGTATGTCTACATGTGAATGGGCTCGAGGCAAGTGCAATACTGTACAGTGCCTGTCTTGGTTTGCTTTCCTTTTTGCTTGTTTTTCTTTTTGTTTTGTTTTTGATTGCTTATGGTGTGGATGATGGCATAGAGATGAACTGGAGGACCCCCCCCCCCCCCCCCCCTTGTCCCAATGTGTGTTTTTGTAATGTAAGTAACTGTATGTGAAAAATCTATATAAAAAAAATCAAAAAAGAACTAAAAAGAAATAAATTAGTTCATTTTTGAAACCATGAATTTTAGTTCAACATTTTGAATTATGAACTATGAACTGAACTAGTTCATTTTAAAAATTGTGAACTTTGAACTGAACTAGTTCATGTAGAAAGTGAACTTTCCCAACACTGGCAATTACCTTGTAAACAATTCCCAAATAGCAAAAGAATAACGAAGATATTCATGTAGATCTCTCTTTCCTTTTAGCCGTAACCTAAACCTTCATCTCATCCGTCGATCTAGGCTCATGCTCGAGGTAGCTGCTTCCGGTTTGGCGGTGCTTCAAAATAAAAGTTCCCTATCACACACAAACCGAATGACGCTACCTAGAGGGTTGTTTACAATGTATGTATGTATGTATGTATGTATGTATGTATGTATGTATGTATGTATGTATGTATGTATGTATGTATGTATGTATGTATGTATGTATGTATGTATGTATGTATGTGTGTATATACAGTATGTGCATGTATGTATGTAGTTGTATATATTAGGGCTGTCAGTTTATTGCGTTAATTAGATTAATTAATTACACAGCAAATTATCGCGTTATGAAAATTAACTCAAAATGTATTACAAACGTATTTTTTTTTTATATATAATATTTTGTTTGTATCTCATTCATTCCATAAGAACGTAGAATACACATTTACAGACTTTTTTTAATATTGTCCATTTGCATGTTCTTGGTATCTGATTCTAGGGACATCTATGGATCTCAGGGAATGTATTCCCAGTGTCAGAAATACTGTGGGCTAGATCCACAAAGAATGGATTGCATGGTGCAAGTTGCACCCTTAGTTACAATTCATTATGAATTGAAAATGGGGGACCCTGATGTAAACAATACGAAAGTCTTTCTCTGGTCTGCATCCCCTTAACAATTGTGTGTATTGAGCCATACTGTATTGTACCCATTCTGCAATCTGTTAATTTTCATTCAATCAATCAATCAATCAATCAATCTGCGTGGTGATTGAATGAACATTTTATTTTGAGTAAATTGTAGGCTAATCTTTCACTGGGAATAACATCATGCTCAAATTGACCAGACCTGAAAAATCTAAGCAAATTAATAGATGGAAGATGATTAAACAGAAGGTTTTTTAGATACAGTACTGAATTCTGACATCCAGACACATATAATTTGAAATATGATTATAGAATATAGAATATCAGGCATAAAATGGTTATGCGATTAAAATGCGATTAATTAGATTAATTAATTACAAATCCTTAATTAGATATTTTTTTAATCGCTTGACAGCACTAGTATATATGTATTGTGACAAGCCTTGTGGTGTTCAGGCTCGACACGGACTAAAACAAACAATTCCAATGACCACACAAGCACAATTTCAATAACCAAATGATATTTATTGATCTGCAGTACAAGTCCGATGGGCAATAGAGGGGTCATATAACAGTCCAGGGTCAATACACGTTCCAGGCTCTCGTACAAAAAAGAGAATGTTCAATACTCAGGGTTTGTCGTCTGGTCCATGGTCAGTTTCACAGGGGGGTATCTCAGCCAGTCCAGGGTCCAGTAACACGAACACCTTCTCGCTCTCACCTCTCCTTCAAACTACCTCTTAACTCACAAACTCAGTATCTCACTCTCTCTCTACGAACTCTTCTCCTTCCTCACCTCCACTCAACTCTTCTCTGTCTCTCCTAGGGTTTTATGCTATGTGTGTCTTGTGTGTGTGTGGGATGTGGACGGCTTGACGTTAACTTTTTGGCTCACTAGCCACTGTGGCTAGTGGTTTTCCAAAGTCACTAGCCACTCAGCATTTTCACTAGCCAAAAATCCCAGCACTCGCGCCCCCACCCAAAAAGTAATAAATATAGGTAATTTCTTCTTCACTAACCCCTGCTGGGGACAGTATCATTGTAATCATACTGCTACACGCTAACTGTACAACTGTGCTTCTGACTGTTGACTCCATTGTTTACTACTGCCTGCGACCAGTGACTCAGCCGCAAAAGGAGCTCCAGTTGGGGCAACGGCTGACTGGGACAAGATGGAGGGTGTATGTAGAAGAGTTGTGTTGAACCTAGCAATTACATTGTTGCTCCAAACGCTGTGAACATTATCATTGACACACCTATGCAGGGCTTGACGTTAACTTTTTGGCTCACTAGCCACTGTGGCTAGTGGTTTTCCAAAGTCACTAGCCACTCAGCATTTTCACTAGCCCTGGGCAGGTGGGCAGGTGTCAACGTCAAGCCCTGGATGTGGGTGATCATGTGGTGCACAGGTGCATTCCATCAGTCCTAATCAACTCCTTAATTAACTCTCCTCTGCCCGTGGCAGTAGTATCTCCCTTCCTCCATGTAGCCACGGGACGGGGGATGATATCTGCCACGGTATATACAATGGCTAGAGGAATTATACAGGGTAACCTACAGTTTTGGCAAATAATAATAATGTTGTTAATTTTTTAAGTACATTATTATATGTCTGACCATAAAGAGAGCAGGTAGTTATAAATTAGTAAAGTATGGTTTTAGTAAAAAGGGGTGGGATTAAATAAGTGTATACTTCTTCCCACTCCTTTTCTAATATGTAACGACAAAATTGAGTACTTAAAAAAAAAAAAATTTTACATTTATATATTTGAATGGCTTAACTCATTCACCACCCCACCGTGTATCCCCATCCCTGCTGTCGCTCTGCCACGCTTTAAAAGATGGTCATTTTCACGGTGCGTCACGATGTTTGCAGAGCTATATCTATATTCTATATTATAGCTATGGAGACAATACTATGGCTCATTTGACAGTCACTATCTCTCGTCCAACATGTAAAAAAATAGTAAGTTTTTGTATACATTCACATGTTATTCCGTGGTGAATATTGTATAGTTTCAGAGTGATCCGGGATCATTCCTGGAAGCTGAGTTATGGAGCGCTATGTGCATTTCACGAAAGTCGTTTGCGTTGCTCGCCTGGACACGATACTATTTCCAAATCAAAGGTATATAATAGGTATTATGTTTCATCATGAAGGCATCAAAGGGGGGGGGTCGTTTTGTGATGCTCTGATCATTTTGGAGTATGTGACATGATCGTTGCGATCGATGTGAAATCATTATAGGATCAAAGTAGGATTGATGTCATATAGTCCTTACCTTTGCTAGGAGGTATTCCAAAATGAATATTCCAATGGTCTGATCGCGATTTCGAGTATTGATGTCCAACGGGTCCCTGACATGAAATGGGCCAAACAATGCATCAAGTGTGCTGGACGCGTTCCAAGTGGCTCGAATGAAGCCTTTCACTTGCCCGGGTCCCATTTCTCCACCCGGACCATATACAATGTAACACACAGTGTGAAATATGGTTTCAAAGGGTAGGCGATACTGCCACCTAGCAGAATTCGGCCGGCATTGCAATCTCAAGGTCTCAGAATGAGTCCCAGTGATACACTGAGGTCCGTGAGACTGTATAGAATATTAAAATCTAATAAAAGAAAAAACGATGAAAACGATCGAAAACCCGAGTATAGTCGGGTTCTGGCGCTCAACGCATGGCGAGATAACCCGACTATAGTCGTGATTGGCGCTGAAAGAGTTAAGGCTGTATCTGTACTTGTTGTTTGGTTGTTGTTGTTGTTGCATATTTTAAATACACTTCAATCAATCAATCAAAAAACAAAGAAATCCATTGTTTTCACCTGAAAAAAAAGTATCCCTTCAAATCAACTCCCCGCCCCACCCCAAAGGTATGTTATAGGGATGTCCGATATTATCGGCCGATATCGGCAGTAAAATGTGATATTGGAAAATATCGGTATCGGTTTAAAAAAGAAAAAAAACAATAACAATATTTGTTATATATATATCCAGTGAAATTATTAGTTACCTGAAATTATTCAGTTTTTTGGGGGGGGGGGAAACCCTGCATATATCGGTATCGGTTGATATCGGTTGATATCGGTATCGGAAATTAAGAGTTGGACAATATCGGAATATCGGTATCGGTAAAAAAGCCAATATCGAGCATCCCTAGTATGTTACATTCATTAATATGTCAGATCAAACCCCCGCCCTTCCTAAAGGTATGTTACAATCATTGATATGTCAAATCAACCCCTTGCCCCACCCCAAAGGTATGTTATATGCATTAATATGTCAAATCAACCCCCCTCCTCACCCCAAACAAGCAACAGTCCATAACGGTACATTAAATGAAATATTTGAAATATATATTGCCTGGTATTATGTTCAACACACACACCTTTTCCCCAATATAAACACTCAACATCTGTACAAGTATTTTTTAAGTTTGCTGGCAGGTAAGGGGTAAAGGCCAGCAAACTTCAAAGATACGTCTCAACTCATACAGAAATATATAAGAAAATGTTTTCAACAAAATTACTTTTACCCCCATTCATTCACGCTATTAGGAGCTGAAACCAATGTGTGTCAAAATCCATACTTTTCACCCTCACAGGAGGTTTAATGCACTATAAGAAATGTTTCTTAAACCTTAAGCCAGTACACGTTCAACTGAAGTAACCCAAATCTCTGGCCACTTTTTTTTTTATCCCGCCAATGTTCGATTCAACCCGAAAGCCCGCCAGGCAGCGGCCTAGATGGACTTTCTCTCTGCCTCCCACGGTGCAGAGCCATTTATAGGACCTCGGCATCGACTCTCTCCAGCCAAGTGGAAAATGTACAAGAGCAACAGATCCATGGCAGAGCAGGAACCCCGGTCAACGCTAATGATGTCGGACGGCTGGGCCCTAATCTGATGCAGCTACAAAATGGTCAAATGAAGAATAGGCACGGAACTGTCCGGACCCACAGCGCACCTGTACAGCGGGTGTAGGTGCGGCATGATGGTGTTCAACGAGAGAGGGGGCAACAGCAGAACAACAAGACTGTAGACTGTTAAGGTTACCCATGGAACATACGCAAGCTCAACAAGGTATTACTAATCTGTAATAGAGTATGGGGGCGGGGTGAAAAAGGAGGGCATCTTCAAAAAAAAATTTGTCACGTTCACTCGTGGCGATCCGCAACCTCCTCGTCAGTGTAGCATGTTGTACCCTGTAAGAAAGATGCTGAAGCCAGTATGAGATATAACGAAGGTTATGTATTATAACCCTAATTACATGAATACTGGCAAAGTGTCTTGCTTCACTCCCTGTTTCCCCTTAGTTTTCTTTCCAGATGAAAGTAGCTTTGGGAGGGAGTTTGGACGGCTACCACAACTGCTTATATGCTAAGCAGAGAGGGCATGGTCCTGGTCGCGTCTATTCGAAGCCCAAACAATTCATGCTTCCGTGTTCGAGTTTTGCGCTCTGATTGGCCACTGACCTATGCTATTACGCCCCCCTTATCTACGCCAGTTATCTACGCCAGTTCTGCACGCCCAACTCTACTAACAGCCTCCAGCCTGCTCGCTAGTCCTGCCTCTACTAACAGCCTGCATTATCCAATTCATATCAATCGAAACAACGTATTGTTTTCATCTCTCTATATTAACGGCTCGCTAGTTCTGCCTCTACTAACAGCCTGCATTATCCAATTCATATCAATCGAAATAACGTATTGTTTTCATCTCTCTATATTAACGGCTCGCTAGTTCTGCCTCTACTAACAGCCTGCATTATCCAATTCATATCAATCGAAATAACGTATCTCTCTATATTAACGGCTTGCTAGTTCTGCCTCTACTAACAGCCTGCATTATCTAATTCATATCAATCGAAATAACGTATTGTTTTCATCTCTCTATATTAACGTGATTCCATCAACACAACATAAATGTTCAAAACACGACAAGACCGTTTGCATCACTTCCCACGGTTCTCTGCACTTATTCTACCGGTAGTGCGGTAGTTGTTGCCACGGTATTGGGTCTTTGGGTGAATACTTCATTGGCGGGGAAGAAGAACACTGATAGCGGGGTGTGGACCGTCCCGCGAGCCCCAGACCACCGTCCCGTGAGCCCCAGACCACCGCCCCGTGAGCCCCAGACCACCGTCCCGCGAGCCCCAGACCACCGTCCCGCGAGCCCCAGACCACCGCCCCGCGAGCCCCAGACCACCGTCCCGCAAGCCCCAGACTCTGACATCATACCTCAATGACCGTTCCTACCAAGTGTCATGGAGAGGGACCCTGTCGGTTTCCGACTCAATGCGCTGAGATATCTATAAACTCATATTTCACTAATCATTGGTAAACAAACATAGTGCTGAAAATATGCATGTTGACTGCTGTTTTGACAGGGTTAGGGTCTTCACTCTTGGCTACATTTGAAAAAGAAACGCAACATTAATTAATACGTTCTGTATTGATCGATTTACGGCGTGATATGAATATTGGCCCTGTACGCACCCTGTAAGGCCCAAGTTAAATTGACATTTTCAACTTCAGAGGCCAGAATGTGGGACCTAAACACATTTACTATCCAATAGCATTGTGACGCTGAACAACAGGACCCATTGTCTATGTAAATGTGCTAAAAAAATTATAATAATCATTTACAGACATTTTTTAAATAGCTAAAAGCTAAAAGTGATGTTGTAATTTTGCAACCAAGGGTCTTACAGGGGTTAAAAGAGGGTCTAGAATTTCAGTTCAACAATCTCTCGTCTCCTGACATCAGGTGGCTGTTGTGAGTCCATAGGAATTTTATGACATTATGTCTGGAGCACAAATCGAATGGCCTTATGTTAGCAAAAAACATCCAAAGTTTCACATATACAAATACTATATATCTCACCAGACAATAATAACAAAAAGAAAGAAAATCATACAAAAAAGGGTTTGTTTTTATTGTCTCAATATGGACATCACACTGTGCGTTCTAAACTACACTTTATTGGCTGTGAAATTAAAGAATTAATAGGGTGATGACGATCACTGTCGCATACAGAGGGAAGCGTGGACATTTCATTTTCGCCAGCCCTCCATAACCTCAGGAGGTGAGAATCAAGTTACGGCTCCCGATGCCAGTGGGTCGGGAACCTTTTCAGCACTGCGGGTGTCTGTCAGAAATCATCTTTTCACTCGCCGTCCTACTGTGAACATATTAAAACAAGTTTTTTTTTATGTCTAGTCACATCGCCTGAGGGATACTAATTGTGGTGTGCTGTTGATGAAAAAAAGAGAGAACATGGCACCCATAGCAGATTGAACACAACATTACTGAAGGAAGCCTTTGTTTGTTTTTTGGTGTCATAAAATGTTATGTTTGTGTGACTGCTTCAGGGAAAGACTTTTTAGTGTTCCGTTATGTGAGGCTCTACAAACAGGATGATTGCAGGAGGCAGAGAGAGAGAGATGTTGGGAGGAATCTTTTCCTTTCCCACTTAGCCATAGTGAGAGAAAACATCTCTTGAATCTAGACATACTCACAATGAGAACTACGTCCAGCGTCTGTCGAGGGACTTCCCCCACGAAACATAGTGAGCTGGCAGCAAACTCTCACATTTAATAAGATGCATTACAACCCGAGCACTGCTAATGCTTTCAGCTGTACAACCATTGTTGCACCACACTGGTGTTGAGGGGATGGGGGCTGGATTTGAGCAGAAGACTTCCCAGCAAGCTGCCCCGTAGTGACAATGATAGCAACTTTGCCTTTTGTTTGGGATTCAACACGGCGTGCTGGCCGCCAAAATGGCGGAGCCATATCCATTATAAGAATGGAACTGTAGTACATACAGTAGATTTCATTCACGGTTCTTCCTGCACGCCTGGAGATACTAAATCCAAATTGAACTCTGCCATTTGAAAGAGGAGATTTGGCCCGATCCATAGATGTGCGAGTTGGCTATAATAAGGTAATTTATTACAGGAAATATATATATATAATAATAATAATATAATAATAACTTTATTTGTATAGTACTTTTCATACAGAGGTTGCAGTTCAAAGTGCTTCACAACAGTAAAAAATACAGGCATAAGCGAGCATAAAAAGATAGACAGGTAGAATCACAGTGTTTCACATTAGGATCTAGCATCCCAATAGGCTCTCCGCTTACAGTTTTCAGTAACACAAATAGTAAAAATAGTTTAAAATGATTCAGTTTAAAAATAGTAAAATAAAAATAAAATAAAATTAAATAAAAATTATAAAATAGAACGGACATAAAAAATACAGGCATGAGCGAGCATAGCAAGATATGGCAATTGACAACAATGCATAAAGTTTACAGACAATCCATGCTGATTGATCTGCCATAAGCAAGTGAAAGTTTACAGACAATCCATGCTGATTGATCTGCCATAAGCAAGTGAAGATTACAGTCTGTTCTAACAAACCAAACTGCCATGTATTAAAGTTTACAGACAATCCATGCTGATTGATCTGCCATAAGCATAAGATTACAGTCTGTTCTAACAAACCAAACTGCCATGTATTAAAGTTTACAGACAATCCATGCTGATTGATCTGCCATAAGCATAGTGTTTCTACTAACAGCCAGGACACAGTTAACCTGGTTCTACTACAGCCAGGACACAGTTAACCTGGTTCTACAACAGCCATGACACAGTTAACCTGGTTCTACTACAGCCAGGACACAGTTAACCTGGTTCTACAATGCTACAGCCAGGACACAGTTAACCTGGTTCACATTAGGATCTAGCATCCTAATAGGCTCTCTATTCAGTAATTAAAAAGTGCTACTACAGCCAGGACACAGTTAACCTGGTTCTACAATGCTACAGCCAGGACACAGTTAACCTGGTTCTACAATGCTACAGCCAGGACACAGTTAACCTGGTTCTACTACAGCCAGGACACAGTTAACCTGGTTCTACTACAATGCTACAGCAATGCTACAGCCAGGACACAGTTAACCTGGTTCTACAATGCTACTACAGCCAGGACACAGTTAACCTGGTTCTACTACTACAGCCAGGACACAGTTAACCTGGTTCTACTACAATGCTACAGCACTAACCGACGGACATAAAAAAAAAAAAAACAAAAAAAAAAAAAGGCATGAGCGAGCATTGCAAATAATAAGAATAGTTTAAAATGATTCAGTTTAAAAATAGTCATCAGTAAGAAGTAAAAAGTGCAATAACCGACACATGAATTTGATAGGCAGTGTAAAATGGGGTGGGTATGGGGTGCTACGAGGTTTAGGTCTGGGGCCAGAATGTTCCTCCCACATCCTAGCCTAGGTTGGGGCAGTGAAAAGCGCTGGTCATAGTTGGTAGACAATACGACAAAAAGGATATAACGCGGCCCGGAGGCGTGTGGGCCGGGAGGGTCCCCCCCCCCCCCTCCGTCTCCCTCCCACGGGCCCGGGCTGAAAAGCGTTCCGACTGGGAACGGGGTATAGGGTACTTCTTAGTACAGAGCAGACCAGGGTAATTCAGTAGTGTCCTCCTGGCGGCAAGTAAATAGCATAGTTAATTACACACGTCGAGCTCCTACGTTCATTTGTTAGTCAAATGGCCGCCCCGTTGTACTGCTCTCCAACGAGCGGGCCCATGTTAATAGTAGCTGCGTTTCAGCACGCAGTGCTCTCAATTCTCTTCAATTGCAATGTCAGTTTGTATTATCCAAAGTTCCTTATAGCACAGTTCATATATTCCATTTACTGATAGCTCGGGAAACAGTACATTCATCCGGCGCAGATATACCGATACTTTGTGTTTACTCACGGCGTGTAGCGTGGCTACAATGTCTCTCTCTTGGTTTCGGCTCCACTCGTTCCCCAGAGAGAAAGTGAACACAGCAGTCTTGAGCAGTAAGTGTCTTCTGTGGAAAAAGGCACGAGAGAAGGGTAGCGTGTCCTCGTATCTCCGCAGTTCCGCGTTCCTGGTATCGTCCGTGCGACTCTGTTCTCCTACTGCCAAACACGAATCCTCCTTTCAACCACGCCCGTCCTTCCAGGCACCGCCCTTCCACGCCAGCCAGCCAATCCATCTCCTGCTCCCTCCAGCGGCACACCCCGGCTGCGTAAGAAAGAGGGACCACATGTGTAGACTGTACGACTGTTATCCCCCCCTGGTGGCCCCGCACTCGCCTGCTGTCACTGGCCTCTGCACATATCACCATCCCCACATGACGGCTCCCCACGCTCCCACCGGGACTCCATGGACCTCATCTAAGAGGGAAGAAGGGACAGCATGGCACAGTACTGCGATAGGAGAGTCCAATACACAACACAGTCGGAATTACACTTGCCTGTTCAAACGGCCAGGTAAGCATCTAGGTCCTCATCAGGACCATCACTGGGCGTGTCCTCCTCTCAGGGTCCCGTAGGTACATCAACACACATACATACAGACACGCACATACCCCCACCTGCGACATTTACATTTACATTTAGTAATTTAGCTGACGCTTTTATCCAAAGCGATTTACAAGTTCTGTACGACAAGTCATCAGACAGGAAGGGCACAACTCTATCAGCTGAGTAACAATGTTCATCAAAGTGTTGAGTGCTACAGTGTAGGTTAGTTTATTAAGACAAGTGCATGACAGTAAGGTTAGTTAGGTTTTGATTTTCTTTTTAAATTATTATACTTTCTTTTTTAGATAATGGTTGAAGAAGTGCGTCTTTAGTCAACGGCGAAAGATTGGACGGGTTTCGGCTGTCCTAACTGGGGTGGGTAGTTCATTCCACCATTGTGGGGCAAGGACTGAGAAAAGGCAGGTTCTCCTTGATGACGCTCCCCGAGCTCGGATAGGAGTGGGTCTGAGACGGCCAGAAGATGCAGAGCGTAGGAGTCTTGAGGGTGTGTAGTTAGAGACCATTGACCGGAGGTAGGAGGGAACGGTTCCCTTTGCCGCACGGTATGCCAGGTCGAGGGCCTTGAAGCGGATCGTGCAGCAATGGGGAGCCAGTGCAGGTCCCTAAGAAGTGGAGTGACATGGGCCGACTTCAGTAGGTTTGAGATCAGGCGGGCCGCTGCGTTCTGAATGAGTTGAAGAGGCTTGGTGGCAGTGGCCGGGAGGCCAGCAAGCAGTGTGTTGCAGTAGTCGAGGAGGGAGATGACTGTTGATTGGACGAGGAGTTGGGTGGCATCTTTTGTCAGGAAGGGGCGGATCCTTCTGACGTTGCTCAGGAGGAATCTGCAGGTTCTGGTTGTCGCTGCGATGTGAGCGGAGGACAACACCAAGGTTCTTGGCGGTCGGGACACGGTCACAGCTGCATTCTCGACTGTGATGGAAAGGTCGGTAAGGGGGGAGGATTTGGCCGGCAGGTGGAGCAATTCTGTTTTGCTTAGGTTCAGTTTAACAGACACAATATTTCTGCCACTGGGAATACATTCCATGAGATGCATAGATGTCCCTAGATACAAATGCAAATGGACCTTGTAGAAGTGGAGCAATCTTCCATTTACCTACAGTAGGTATGTATTTTTAGGCGAATTTTCAGAAAATAGGGCTAGGGCTTAACAGGTTAATATCTCACTTAGCTAAACAAAGGGCAGTTTTAAACACACACCCTAATCAAGTCAGCTGGTACCTGGAGTCTCAGCTTTAAGATTTAACTAACTAAATTAAAATAGCTTACCCTATGTTTCTATTTAAATAAATGTTTCTCAGTTGGCTGTCCTGTCCTGCCTACAGCAAATATCAGTACAGAGTGTATAGGGTAAGTATTAAGGTTAGTAAATGAGAGCTAATCAATATAGCAAACAAACATTAACTAAATGCACATTTTACATAAATATGAAATAATCACATTACAAATTACCATGAATCAAAAACATATGATGGCTTTTTGAGGGCGAAACAAAATTGATGGGGATGGAACGATACAATGAGCTTGTATTGGTCATAAAAGTCAGGACCAATGAGATCCACAGTGGCAAAAACATACATGTCTGTCTATGTTTATTTATGTTTATCTATAGATTCATTGTCCTATTATGTCTCATGAGACAATTCTGTTGTGCCTATAGAGGCCATTATATCTCCTTTGCACCTGGAATGGCCTAGTAAGCCAATGACTTCTCTTTTTTCTTTACCCATTGTTGTTTTGATAATGGGTTCAGAATCACACTGCTTATAGCCTTACATATGAAATGACAATGAAAATATGCTTCACTCTGAAATGCAGCACTGAATGAAGTGTGTGTGTGTGCAATTCCATTGCTAACTGCCGTGGAGTGGAAAGGCTGTTGATTGCTGATCAGTACAGAGCTAACGGCAGCCCACAGCCTCACCCCATCTTTAAACCTGAGTGGGGCCATGGCTGATTGCACACAGTGCTTTGTTGGCGCAAGTACATTACAGCTGGCCGCCTTTCAGCGTAAGTACGAGAGAGTGTGTGTGATAGAGAGAGAGAGAGAGAGAGAGAGAGAGAGAGAGAGAGAGAGAGAGAGAGAGAGAGAGAGAGAGAGAGAGAGAGAGAGAGAGAGAGAAAGAGAGAGAGAGAGAGAGAGAGAGAGAGAGAGAGAGAGAGACAGAGAGACAGAGAGACAGAGAGACAGAGAAACAGAGCAAGTGGATGGTAGATAGTTAGACCAAAATGTCTCTCTCAACCAGTATTTGTAAAATAAGCAAATAGTAACACGAAAAATATTGAAGAAATATGTCCCTAATATAAGATGACTTTATATAGATATCCACATAACAGACGTGAATAATCCCATAATGGTTTATAGTGACTGTGATGATGTAACACTATTATAAATGTCATTACAAAAAACTTTGATAGTTAGATACTTTCTAGCTCAAACGTACTTGCTGCAATAGCTCCATTGACAAGCGTTGTATGCATTACACATATGCAAAGCACTATAACGCAGATCTAATTAAGTCAAATCTCATCCTAACTAAGCGTTTGTGTCACGATCGGGGCCCGAGCCTGCCTGATGAGGATCAATCAGCGCGGCTGCAAGGGATTACCTCATCAAGCAGGCTCTATATCATCTGGCAGAGCCTGTCATCCGGCGTCGCAGTGTTAAACTGCAAACCCAGGTACGACGTCTCGACCTGAAGCCCTGCTGACCCGCTCTTGTGTTATTCCCTGTCCTAACCTCCCTCTCTTCTGCCCATGGACCTCCGCTCCAGCGTCACCCAGGACCTCCGTTCCAGCATTGCCCGTCTGGACCCCTGGTGCTGACTACGAGGTTCCTGTTCGCCACCCCGACACAGCCGGTGTCTACCATTCTCTCACACTGCACGAGGAGTGCACCAACTCAAGGACCATTCTCTCGTACTGCACAATGAGTACCCCTGTGCTACCCCCCCCAAGAACATTCATCCCCACCTGTTGCACATTCCTGTATGATTCTTGTCTGTTTGGGGGGGAAACAATTAAAACACCCTAAACCGCTCCATTTTCTCTACTCCTGTGTTCGCTATTGGGCTCCACAAGAACCCCTATCATCACAGTTTGTTGAGCTTTCCAAGGAAACCACAGAAGAAGGCGCCATTATCGATTTGAAAGAAGACTTTGAAAGAGAAAAGGGTCATTTTATACTGTATTTTAGCAGCGGCTTGTGTTTTCTCCCCACTGGCTTTCTGGTGATCCATTCAAAAACACAATGTGAACTTGCAATAATTAGTTAGGACGAGTTTTGACGTAACCCTCAGAATCCGTGGCGGTTCGTTATAGAGCTTATATGCAATGCATACAAAACTTGAGCTATGACTGGAGCTATTGCTTCGCAGGATGTGGTAAAACACCAGTAGATGGCACCAGAGTATATATATTTTTTTAAACTTTGACCAGACAGCTGGTTCTTTTTAGCGTTTATCGCTTTTTCTGGTCAAGCATGACCGACAGAAACAGGTTGAATGGGATATAGATCAGGGGAAGACACTCTGAGAAAATACGGCGAGTCCGGGAGTCGAACTCGTGTACCCCAGATCCGTGACGCGCACGGTTGTCCCCGACGCCGAAATAGCGCCGAGATACGCGGTGAGCTACTGGAGCTCCCCTGGCACCAGAGTATAATTAACCAAAAGACTGTACGGTTTTCAAAAATAAATTGCATTATGGTGTTACCATGTGATTGTGGGAATGATTCTTGCACTATTTAAGACAGACCAAATGGAAATGTGTATTAATTTTATTGTGCAGTATTGAAATAGAATAATAGTGTAAATATTATGAAACATTTGAGATACATATGTTTTATTGTTCTTACTTGGAAAGTAAAGCAAATAGATGTTCTTCTTACAGTACCTTTTCTTGCTAATGGGCCTTACAGTTAATGTTTTGCAATTTGCGTACATTCTGGCCTCATGAGCAGTATATGTACAGGTCATGTTTTTCTTACAGTAGTTGATCATTTGATGGTGATCGGCTGACTCGGTGCAGAGACCTACTGTGATTACCGAACCGACTGAAGATTCCACCCTCTGTTTCCATCATGTGGTAGGATTATCCATACTGTAAGGGACCAAGCAGCCAGACAAGGAGGACACAGTGGTGTAAGCAAAAAAATTTGGTTTTTATTTACCCATACTAATACAGAATTGAAAAAATAGAACATAAATGGTCCAAATAATAAAGCAGGACAGAACAGAACAGACCTGAACAGAATGGAAGACAAAAGACAAATGAGAACTCAAAACTATATATAGGCCCTGGCCGCGTGTAGTCTTTTAACAACGGAGTTGCAGTTTTCCGCGATCTGATTGGCCACTGACGTTTCTCTCAGTGCCAATCGCGTGACGCCTAGTTTTATCACTGGTTAAGCTTGGCAACTCTTTCGAAGTTGGTTAAGGTTAGAGTTTGTCTTAGAGCAGGGCGATAAACCACCCGCCCAAATTCCAAACTCTAACCTTAACCAACTTCGAAAGAGTCGCCAAGCTTAACCAGTGATAGAACTAGGCGTTAGCTAGCTAGCAGGCTGTTAGAGGCAGAAATAGGCGTAACGCGATTGGCGCAGAGAGAAACGTCAGTGGCCAATCAGATCGCGGAACCCGAACGCGGAACTGAAACTCTGTTGGTAAAAGACTACACGCGCCCTGGCCAGATACATTAACCTAAGTAGGCTAATTGATCATTGATATTTTACTAAATAATATCTTACAATTCTGATTAATCTAATAAACAATAAACACACAACATACAACATAACTACCAAACTGAACAACCAATAATCTTAATTAATAAGGAAATACATATAAGAAAACAAAATTACAATACAATAACCCCCCCCCCCGACATCTCCCGGGACATGGTTTGGCCCACCACCCCCATCCAGCTATTTAGAGTGGACGGTGTAGTTGTCATTAGAGGTCGACCGATATTTAAAGGCCGATATAATAACAATAGTTTGGAGCAGGATATTAAAAAGGTTTTTGACACTGCTTGGTTTGGGCCTAATTCTACATGTGACTAGCATACAATAGCCTGGCTGTAAAGAGGAGTCTTGTGTTGTTCTATTGAGCCCATTTCCATTCAGATATCTTGAGGTGATAAGTCAATGGACCCCTTTGAAAATGACCATGATCATGGAATTTTCCTCCCATCAAATTTAAGCTAGCTTTAAAAGCTCAACTTTGGAGCTAAGGGCTTGAGTCCATATGACGTTTTCTTTACTGGCAGAAAAGCGCTGGGATGAAGTGCTTGTGGTGAGATAAGGCTGCACGTGAGTTCTGTATCTATGGCAACAGTGTAGCTATCACCACTGTTGTATGACAGACCGGCGTTGTTGCTTTTGATTGATTTATCTATTTGTTATTTTATTGTCTAGAACCGCCATTTGTTCCTCTGCGTTTTATTGTATATTTATTTATTTCTATTGTCTGGCATTGTGATTCACCCCTTGTGAGAAGGGGATTTGGCGGAGAGAGAATGGAGCGTTTTAGGGTATTTTAATGTAGTTTTCCCCAAGCAGACAGTTTGACATATGGAATGTGCGACAGACAGGTATAGAAATGTTCTTGGGGTTAGTACAGGTGCACTCCTTGTGCAGTACGGGAGAATGTTCTTGGGGTTAGGACAGGTGCACTCCTTGTGCAGTACGGGAGAATGTTCTTGGGGTTAGGACAGGTGCACTTCTTGTGCAGTACGGGAGAATGTAGACACAGGGCTGTGTCGGGGGTGAGAGCAGGAGCACTCCTTGTGCAGTATCAGCACGGGATGTCCGGGTAGGAGGGACACTGGAGCGGAGGTCCTGGGCACACAGAGAACAAAGGTTAGGTCAGGGAATATCAATGAGTACAGGTAGCAAGGTTTAGGTTCAGTCTTCTTACTTGGAAGGTAGTTTAACACTCCCACGACGAGGGAACAGGATCCGCCAGCTGAAGTATCTTCTGGCTGATGAGGGGATGAGTGACAGCTGTGTTGATGAGGGGATGAGTGACAGCTGTGTTGAGTGGAGAGCTGGCAGCGTGCGAGTGTGGGAGAGGATGAGGAGGAGTGAAGAAGGTGTGTGGAGATTGTGGGAGAGGATGAAGAGGAGTGAAGAAGGTGTGTGGAGAATGTGGAGGGAGAATGAGGAGGAGTGAGGAAGGCTCTTGCTGTGATTACAACACCCCTTTGCCTTTTATTGTATATTTGTTATTTTTATTGCCTGGCATCGCAATTCCCCTTTGCTTTTTATTAGCTATTTGTATTTGTGTTTTGTCATGATGACCACCGACTCGAGGATGCTTGCCCTCATACCTTGTTTGGATGAGTTTGGCAACGTTCCTGCTGTCATCTCGCAATCTGGCGGTCTTAGAGCAAGGTGGATGTGGATGCATGACACGATTAGTTGGATATGAATGGTTGTCTGAAAAGGAACAACGAGTGACGACACCAGTGCCTTTCAGAAAAGTTCAGGGGCTTCATTGTCTTTAAATTGTCTCAGCATTGACAATAGATAGGTCCCTATAAGCAATCTAACAGACTGCGGGATTCCTCTGCCGACACTGTAGATTAGTATTCGTGAAGCATCTGTATTATTGTGGTATCTGCCAAATGTTGCTGATGTACCAGCTTGAATGTAAATTGAGGGCATGTGTAATGAAAAGGTCTCTGAATATCTGGCTGATTTGCCAATGTTTATGTCTATTGCTTGCCCTTGAAAAATACAAGTAAAACATTTTCAAACTTTAAGAAAACATAAATGAACCCTTTTGTTATAATGAACAGTATATATATATATATATATCCACACACACACACACACACACACACACACACACACACACACACACACACACACACACACACACACACACACACACACACACACACACACACACACACACACATACCAGGTGGGAGAGGGGGGGATCTTTAATTTATGAAAAAAACTTCTTCCAGCCAATCAGCACAGGTCAAGCTATGACACAGCAATTGTCACCATCCCATCTGACCAATCAGGATAGACCCTGGGGATCTGCAACTTCCTTCTTTTCACCACAGCAAAAAATTGCTATTTTTTGCACCTGCTTCTACTCTTCAAAATCCATTAAGTCATGGTGGATTGATAACATTTACTCATTTTTGCAGTTGAACAATCATTGTAAACAGGGCTTGACATTAACTTTTTGGCTCACTAGCCACTGTGGCTAGTGGTTTTCCAAAGTCACTAGCCACTCAGCATTTTCACCAGCCAAAAATCACCACACTAAATAATTATTGCATCAATACGTTCCCATTTGATAGCGTGATGATGATGAATATGAGCGTTATATGGGATTGGTCTGGTATAATTCCTGCAAAACGAGTTACAGGGTAATGTACAGTCTCCTCCCCATCATATGTATACTCTCAGTCAGGATCTATGGGTAACAGTACTGTATATTTGCATATCATATATGTCACAAATGTAACAGTACTATATACCTGTATCATGTCATGTATGTCCCTATGCCATAAATGTCATGATGTCATGTATGTTGTGTATGTCATAAATGTCACTATGAATTGAAAATGGGGGACCCTGATGTAAACAAGACAAACGTCTTTCTCTGGTCTGCATCCCCTTAACAATTGTGTGTATTGAGCCGTACTGTATTGTACCCATTCTGCAATCTGTTAAATAACGTTTTCATTCATTCATTCAGGGCGCTAAGCTAATAACGTTAAATCGATTGCCGTGATACACAGCTAGAGTTAAAAATCTAAATGCATATGATCTGATATTCCACCATGAATGCATGAAAGGGGGGGGGGAACGTCGTTTCTGATTATTGATTACCAATAACGGCATTCGTTATTGTAGCATCATACACACATCGGCTGGTTGGCTATGCTAACAAGGCCTGATCAGCATGAAATCTACGTGAAATCATTCTTACCTGTGGCCGGTTGGATCCCAGGATTTCCCAGTTATTGATCGCCATCTGGTAGATCGATATGTCCATTGGCTGATGCTATATTCCTTTACTGCATACTGAATTCGGCGTCGCAAAAGGTATTCCATGTGATCTGATGAAGGCATAGCTTCACGCTAACAGAAAAAGTAGGCCTGAATGAATCAAATTAACATCCGGTCTGAAAACAAGGAGTACTCCATTCTCGAGACAGCACCACTACCAGGATCTGGCCGGTAATGCACTTTTCAGTCCACTAGCCACTGTGGCGGGTAGAATGACGAAGTTACCCGCCACAGCCGAATTCTACCCGCATTGGGCGGGTGGCCGGTGCTAATGTCAAGCCCTGATTGTAAAGGATGGGATAGGTGTTTTTTGCATAGGATTAGTGAAATCAGGATTTGTTGTTAGCTAAAAAGTGGTGAAGCCATAAACGGTCATATGCCCCTTCAGGTGAAGTGACATAGTGTCCATTTTTAGACATATGCCCGATGCATCTAGTCAGTCACACTTAGGGTATTACTTCTACCATGTAGTGCCATGTAGTACCCTGTAGTGCCATGTAGTACCATGTAGTGCCATGTAGTACCCTGTATTGCCATGTACCCTGTAGTACCATGTATTGCCATGTAGTACCCTGTATTGCCATGTAGTACCCTGTAGTACCATGTAGTACCATGTAGTACCCTGTAGTACCATGTAGTACCCTGTATTACCCTATGTAGTACCCTGTAGTACCATGTAGTACCATGTAGTATCATGTAGTATCATGTAGTACCCTGTAGTACCCTGTAGTACCCTGTAGTACCATGTAGTACCATGTAGTACCATGTATTAGCCTGTAGTACCCTGTAGTATCATGTAGTATCATGTAGTACTCTGTAGTACCCTGTAGTACGCTGTAGTACCATGTAGTTATATAGTTTTGTCCTCTATTCTTCTTTGGGCCTTTATCGGCTACTGTTGCCATGGCAACGCAAATTCAAGAAAACTCCCAATACATTTTCTTATTTATTTTATGTTATGAATCAGCCTGCCAAGTTTCATAGATATGCCCCCTAAGGGAAAATAAATATGCCCCATAGCCCCCACATTTTTAGGGTACCGGTCGAGGGCCTGTTCACGGACACTTCGGTTAACCTTAATTTACAGTTTTTTTTTTTATTTAAATTACAGGTAATTTTTTTTTTATTATTATTGTAGACCATTTTTTAAATAGCACCAAAATAACATTCTAGAGTTGAAATTGTGAATTTCCAGGTATTTCAAGAAGTGACCGGCAGCACCCCCTCTCAATTATTGCAAAAAAAAAGAAAGAAAAATAATTATGTTTTTTTTTATGACAGTATTTATATATTTGTATATACTGTAACTGTATAACTGTAACACTGTATATTATAAGTTTATCCTGCTCAAAGCACTTCACCATTTTAATATTGTGTGTATTGAGCCGTACTGTATTGTAGCCATTCTCCAATCTGTTAAATAAAGTTTTCATTCATTCATTACACTACTGTATGTACACAATAATACGTGTAAAACCGAGTCGATTTTCGAGTGATGACAGACTGTCACAGACTGATTGAATGACAGGTGAAACAACTAATTGTATTCACCTCCCGTCTCCCGCCCTTCCCATGCGCCACGAACCACTGAGCTACTGTGATACAGTGCTTGCGCAGTCAGTCGATTTTAGCTAGTAGTCAGACTTTGCTAGCACAGAATGTCTCACTCGCAGAAAAGAAAAATATCAGATTCATTTTCGAAACGTCCCGCCGGTCCCAGTGACAGTCCCACTAAATCTGATAAACGTCAGAGAGAGACAGAGACGACAGGTTCAGCCTCAGCATCAGGTATTGAAGAGTTAACTGAGTCTGTTCCCCTATACCCCCCCTCGGGCGCCAGGGGCTTCCACTGAGGGGTGATGCAAATAGGGATGGGGTGTTATGGCAGCTCATGATGGAAAGAGTGCGCACCGAGTCTGATCCCGAGTTGAAGAATTGGCTCCAAAAGAGAGACAACTGGATGTCCAACAACATCCAAAACGAAATCTTACAGCTGTTTGCCCATGATATCCAGCGACAAATTAGAGGCAAAGCATCCAAAAGCCCATTCTTTTTGCTTGAGCGCTGACGGAACCACTGATGTCACTCACTGGAAAAGAACAATTCTCGTGTAATATACAGTTCGCCGATGACAACTTGGAAGCTCAGAACTTCTTTTGGGGTTTTTACAATGCCCGGCCCAGACACAACAGCCGAGACGCTGTTTTTGTGTATAAAATACTTTTACGCCTCGACCTGCCCATGGAGAGGCTGATAGGATACTGTTTTGACGGGGCCAGCAACATGTCTGGGGGGTACAGGCTAGACCAGGGGTTCCCAAACTTTTCAGGCCGCGACCCAAAAAAAACGGTGTCAGAGAGCCGCGACCCCCACTATTATAGGAGGTAAAAAAAATATTAGTTTAAATGGAAATGTATGGTTGAAACATGCAAACGTTCAAACGCACACACACTAATAAGCATTGGAGGCTTTTAACCAGGGCCGGACTGGGGAAATCATTCAGGCCAGGAAATATAGCCCCAGTCAGGCCACTTTTTAAGCAGGGGGTCTGGGGGTCCCCCACAAAGACTTCATTTCCTGCATCCTGGTGCAGGCATTTTTTTTATTTGTACCCTTTAAATGCCAGTGTTTGTGATGGCATCACAAATTATTGTTAAAAAACAGGCTAGCATATGTATGATTAGCAACAACACAGATTTTTATGGATTTTCAGTTTTTTGTAATTGATAAATACAATATTTTATTCAACTTCAGCCCTGATCATAACACCACATATTAATTTTATAATTCTAACCCTTTAAATGCCAGTGTGTGTGATGGCATATATTTGCAATATATCAAATGCAAAGTACATTTTTCTGGGGGGGATTATTACAGGCTAGCATGTGTCAATGATTAGCAGTTTTTTGTAAGGATCCCGCCTCCACCAATCACATGCGGCTCCCTTTGTGTGTGTGTGAGAGCAAGAGAGAGAGAGAGAGATAGTTCTCCAACTTGTGTGAGTTGCAGTGATCTCCTGGTTGTTCCCCACATAGGTTATCTAACTATTGCGCTGGTGCAACTAGAAACACTGGCCTGGCCTGCTTCTAAGTTCAGTGGCCTGACCGCACAATTTTTTTTCTTTCTTTTTTTTATCATCTGGCGACCCCCCAGCACCCCCTGCCGTTTTATAGTTCCAACGTGCCTGCCTACTATTAAAATGAGTTGGATGCTTATCAAGGATTAGCAAGACCATTACTATCCAACACATGAGCTGAAATAGAATTTGAGTCCATGTAGTGGTCATGGGGTAAATTACCTCAATGGGTCATCTTACTTAGGCACCTATCTATTAACAAAAATGGTTGAGACAATGAAGAGACTATTAGGTAGCTATATATTTTAACAAACATTCTATCAGATTATATATATTGGTTTCTCATTGTAGAAGACTTGTAGTGACAATAAGACTGGCTAGCATAACATTAGCCTCTAGCTAACAGAGTGTAGACGGCAGTTTGTCACGCTAATGGGAGGTGTATTGCCTTTAAAGGCGGCCAATCAAATGGCTAGATATATCGGTGATAAACCAATATTGGCCGACCAATATTCTACTAAACATGATTGCACAGACACCATAATTGTTATTTATTTGTAAAGTACATTAAAAAAGATAGGGGAAACAATTCATATAATATAATTTATGAATTATGGTAAGGAGAAATAATCCAAGTATAAGTAGCATTGTAGGTTGGTTTATTTCCTCTTTGGGCAGAGATGTTTTGACAGTGGAACGTCATCCAATTCTCTGCGTAGGAGTGCAAGGTCTAGCAGCCTGTGATTCAGAGGCTAAATCCATGCAACACAATGACTGATATTCAACTCACTTATATTCGCTCTGCTGTTTCCTCTAGTGGCCTTACATTACATGCCCCTTCCTTTCCCTCATTCCCTCCCTCCCTCCCCCCTCCCTCCCTCCCCCCTCCCCACTCCCCCCTCCCTCCATCCCTCCCCCCCTCCCTAGTGAGCATCATCCACACTGATCTATCTAGTGAGAATCATCCCCACTGATCTATCTAGTGAGCATCATCCACACTGATCCATCTAGTGAGCATCATCCACACTGATCCATCTAGTGAGCATCATCCACACTGATCCATCTAGTGAGCATCATCCACACTGATCTATCTAGTGAGCATCATCCACACTGATCTATCTAGTGAGCATCATCCACACTGATCTATCTAGTGAGCATCATCCACACTGATCTATCTAGTGAGCATCATCCACACTGATCCATCTAGTGAGCATCATCCACACTGATCTATCTAGTGAGCATCATCCACACTGATCTATCTAGTGAGCATCATCCACACTGATCTATCTAGTGAGCATCATCCACACTGATCTATCTAGTGAGAATCATCCCCACTGATCTATAGTGAGCATCATCCACACTGATCTCGAAACACAGTCAGTGTATAATGAATTATAGTCAATGGGAAAATTACACAAAATACATTTATGACTAACATCTAAGTTCATCAAAAGGCTGTTTATATAGATAGGAAAGGCTTATTCTCTTGAGAAATAACTATTCATTCATGACATTTTATTCATGACCACGTGATGAGACAATGACGTGTGCTCTGCTAAACGGATTTACGGTATGCTTTTAAAATTCCAACTCATTCTCCAAGTCATTCTCCAACTCATTCTCTAACTCATTCTCCAACTCATTCTCTAACTCATTCCCCAATTCATTCTCTCACTCATTCTCCAACTCATTCTCTAACTCTTTCTCCAACTCATTCTCAAACTCATTCTCCAACTCATTCTCCAACTCATTTTCCAACTCATTCTCTAACTCATTCTCTAACTCATTCTCTAATTCATTCTCTAATTCATTCTCTCACTCATTCTCTAATTCATTCTCTAACTCATTCTCTAATTCATTCTCCAACTCATTATCCAACTCATTATGTTACTCATTCTCCAACTCATTCTCCCACTCATTCTCTAACTCATTCTCCCACTCATTCTCTAACTCATTCTCCAACTCATTTCCAAACTCATCCAACTAATCCTCTCACTAATGGCGTAAAAATATCACATTGTAATTTTTACTAGAAAACTAAATACTGTCAGATACCATTACTATCAAAGAAATAGCACAAATATTGCCCTACTTGAACATGTGAGGTGTTACTTTGCTGCCAAGCAGACTGCACTGTGCTGATTTGCTGCCAAGCAGACTGCCCTGTGCTGATATACTGCCTGTTACTTAGGCTGTCTACTAATCTATCTAGTATCTACTGATACGTGGCTGCTGGAAGGCTTAACATAATTTAGCTACTTAGCAGACTGCCCCTTTATTGCTTTGCTGTCTTCTGGCAGACATGATCTATCATTGTTATTGAAGTAATCTACCAAGACTTGGCTGCCTGAAAGGCTCAATGTGCCATTTTGGCTGCCTAGCCGACTGCCTCTTTATTGAACTTGGTTGGCATCTAACTATAACATAAAACACAAACTATAATTGTTTAGGGTTAGGGTTGCCTTGAAGCTTCCTGTATTATTTTGCTGCCTTGAAGCTTCCTGTATTATTCTGCTGCTTAGAAGCTTCCTGTATTATTTAGCTGCTTTGAAGCTTCCTGTATTATTCTGCTGCTTAGAATCTTCCTGTATTATTCTGCTGCCTTGACGCTTCCTGTATTATTCTGCTGCTTAGAAGCTTCCTGTATTATTCTGCTGCTTAGAAGCTTCCTGTATTATTCTGCTGCTTAGAAGCTTCCTATATTATTCTGCTGCTTACAAGCTTCCTGTATTATTCGGCTGCTTAGAAGCTTCCTGTATTATTCTGCTGCTTACAAGCTTCCTGTATTATTCTGCTGCTTAGAACATTCCTGTATTATTTTGCTGCTTTGAAGCTTCCTGTATTATTCTGCTGCTTAGAAGCTTCCTGTATTATTCTGCTGCTTAGAAGCTTCCTGTATTATTCTGCTGCTTAGAAGCTTCCTGTATTATTCTGCTGTTTAGAAGCTTCCTGTATTATTCTGCTGCCTTGACGCTTCCTGTATAATTGTTCTGCCTTGAAGCTTCCTGTATTATTTTGCTGCCTTGAAGCTTCCTGTATTATTTTGCTTCCTTGAAGTTTCCTGTACTATTCTGCTGCCTAGGATGCTTGTAGCATCTTGTTGCTGCCTAGCAGAGTGCCCTGTACCTTTTGCTGCCTGTAAGGAAACACTCAATATCCAGAGTTATTTGGGCTGCATGCCTGGAAGGCTCAATACATCATTGGCTGGCAAACGTTGCTTGTGGTTGGCTGAGCGCAGAAGGGGGTGGACCGCAGTTGGCCGCCTGTCAGCCGTCAGTTGGGGAACAAAAGTCCCCTCTGCTGTTGAAACAAATGATTCACAGACTTATTTACAATTATTTGCAAATAGTATTTGGTCCAGATCTGGGTTATTCGGTACTTATCTGACACACACACACACACACACGCACGCACGCACGTATGCACAGACACACACACACACACACACACACACACACACACACACACACACACACACACACACACACACACACACACACACACACACACACACACACACACACACACACACACACACACACACACACACACACACACACACACACACACACACACACACACACACACACACACACACACACACACACACACACACACACACACACACACACACACACACACACACACACACACACACACACACACACACACAAACACTAACACACACACACACAGGAGAATTCACAAACGGGATTGTGCGGCTTTTTCTGATGCTATACCTGTGCAAATAGCCCCAAAACAAACCTTGCTATTCACAAAGCACACGCAAAGGGTGAAATGCCGTGCTAACTGCGTTGCCATCATCATTTCATCTCTGTGCGTCAGTGCTATTTGCGGGTATTTAAATTAGGTAATATGGGCAGAACATGTGCCCCTTTCTATGCAAATGAGCCTCATTGCAAAAACACTCCAATTCACAAAGATCGGCAATAATTGCCTTGTTTAAGTGACGCTATTTACGTCTTCAGAGAATTGGTGGTAAATAAGTGGCCAGCGTCTCCAGTGAATAAACCTTTCATTTATAACATTTCATCAGGTCCATGAGTAGTAGACGCTGGTAACGTCAATGAAAAGTTTGTTCTGGAGTATATGAGAATGCAGGTTCTATTCTCTTAACTAAACATTAAATACAACTTCATTTCTCACTCTAAAAATATTCCTAAGTCTGAAATCATTTTCACTGGCACACAGTGCCTAACTTCGGTAAAGATTCAGCACCATGGACAGGTCTGCTCAAACTAATTTATTTTGGTACCTTCTGGGTGGGCAAATTCAAATGTGATTTATTTATTCCTATACATCCCTAGATTGTGTTTTGATATGATAGACAGTTTGGTTTTCTAGCTTATTAGTGGTTAACTATCAGACTTTCCTACGCTGAGCTATGGTAACTTTGGCGCACCTACCGCATAATAAGATAAGAATAAGATAAGAATAAACTTTATTGTCCCAGAGGCGAACATTTACTTGGAACATCAGTGCTGCATCATTCTGTGATAACAGTATAAATAAAGAAGAAAACATGTATATATACAATCATTCATTCAGTTAGTAAAAAGGACTCAGACAAATACGACAATACATAGAGACGTGCAACCATAATACATAAGTAGATAAACTCATTTCAAAAGCTTCAAAAAGCTTCATATTGCACCCTGGCCTAATTAAATTACAACAGATTAAGACTTGGACAAGAAAGAAAGAGGTGACAGCCCACTGTTAGGTGGCACCTCAAATGAATCAACCTCTAGTATTATTTAGGAGAGCGATGGATGTAGGAAGGAAGGAGGGAGAGCTTGTAGTGGTTGCTCTTGCTCTGAACCATCTCCCTGAGGGAAGAACTTTGTATTCAGGATAAAGAATATGAGAAAGGTCCTGTACATTTTAAAAGATTCTCTGTGCCTGGCTGACCACTACTTTATCGAAGATAGATTGGAGTGACGGATACTTGGTGTTTCCGGTCACCTTCATCTCTGTTTTCACTTGCCATTCAAGCTTTGACTTACTGTGAGTGTACCAAACCACGCTGCCATCCAATATCTCATCAGGTTTTCTAGGACAGCTTTATAAAATGTGGTCATGATCGCTGTGCTCACACCAAACAGTCTGAGTCTACGGAGGAAGTGCAGTCGTTTGGCTAGTTTGGAACACAGAACATCAACATGTACATCCCATTCCAGTCGATTTTCCATGTGGAGTCCATGTGATGCAACCGGCTCTATATCACAGTCAACAATTACGACAGGGTCATGTACTCTCACTTATCTGGGGTCATAGATCATCTCTTTGGTTTCGGTGGTATTGAGAATGAGACGATGTCTCTCACACCAGACCTGAAAGGAGTTGATCTCTTTAACACTAGCACAGCCGACAAGGGGTCACATGACCCCTAGGCATTTTCAATAAATGTATCCTCGTCACTCGGTCAAGCTCCAGCGCTGGCACTCAATGACTTTTCCTAAAAGTACACGTTTTATCTGGCACGGTTTCTGAAATTTCAAAATGACTTCAGGAAAATGGAATTAGAACGTTATTTCAGCTATTTCTGCTGAGCGGCAACTTCCCTCCATCCTTGACCCTCCCTCCCTTTCACTCTCTCCCTCCCTTTCTCTCTCTACCTTTCTCTTCCTCCCTCCCTCCCTCTCCCTCCCTCCATCCCTCTCCCTCCCTCTCTCCTTCTCCCTCCCTCCCTCTCCCTCCCTCTCTCTCTCTCTCCTTCTCTCTTTCTCCCTCTTTCCCTCTCTCTATACCTCCCTCCTTCTCACTTCCTCTCCCTCCCTCCCTTCCTCTCTCCCTCCCTCCCTCCCTCTCTCCCTCTCTCTCTCTCTCTCTCCCTCCCTCCCTCCCTTTCTCCTTCTACCTCCCTCCCTCCCTCATTGACCCTCCCTCCCTTCTCTCCCTCCCATCTCCATTCTATAGGCTGTCGGGTCATCTGACCCGTTCCCGGCAGGAATTAGTGTAATTTTCTCCATGGCTGTGCTAGTGTTAAAGTAAGTAGAGCAGCAGTCGCCAGCCTTCAATAATACCTCAGCAACAATGAGGCATTCACCTGTAGGGGGTAGGTGCGCAATAGTTACCATATAGGTCAGCGTAGGAAGGTCCGGTCAACTTTGGGTTTATCTCTACGTGTTGAGGAGACTCATGTGTATAAAATCATGATCATGGTCATGTCTCTAGTACCTCCACAACCCGACGTACAAGCGATTCTATGAAGGGGAGCAAGATATGCCAGGAGACTTATTTAGCGAAAACTCAGTTTTCGTTAACCACTAATAAGCTACAAAACCAAACTGTCTATCATATCAAAACACAATCTAGGGATGTATACTGTAGGAATAAAAAATCACATCTAGAATTTGCCCACCGAATTTGTACCAAAAAAGTGTTTGACCCAAGGACTAGAAGAGCTACAGTATTGATTGTCAGGTATTTGGAAGGTGCTGATACATTGACTCACTGCTAGTGACCAGGCCTCCATGACATTGGTACAGTAAAATAAAGACAACATTGAAATTGAATCATTTTCATTTTAATCAAATCTATTCTTAAAGTCCCAATATCGTTCTTTTAATCCAAGCCTTTTGTCAGTGGATGTGTGAAACATTTTCATGAAACATTATTTCCTCCCATCCTACAGATGTCTCTAGTTTGCCTTGCGATATGTTTCTGCTGAATCTAAATAGAATCGGTTAATCGTGCCGATACCCGACCCACACACACACGCACGCACGCACGCACGCACACACGCACGCACGCACGCACGCACGCACGCACGCACGCACGCACGCACTCACACACACACACACACACACACACACACACACACACACACACACACACACACACACACACACACACACACACACACACACACACACACACACACACACACACACACACACACACACACACACACACACACACACACACACACACACACACACACACCTTTTCCATTCACATGCACTGCACACACAATCAGCAGTGTCCAGTGTAACTAAGCCCACACACACACACGTACATGCTACCCAACCTGTGCTCACAACACACTGTATCTGTGGAGGCCAGGCCGAGCGTGATGTGTAATATCTGCCTGGCGCAGGCTGCTTGTCCGTTGGCAGGTGGCTGCTGCTCTCGGCGCGTCTCCTTAAAGGCAACCGAGACTCTGTTTGATGTAGACACAAAACACTACCAAGGCTTTTGGTACAGCACATTCTACCCCCCCCCCCCCCCCATGCTGGGTTCACTGTCACTCTCTCTCTCACTCACTCACTGTCTTGTCTCTCTCTTTCTCTCTCTCACTCACTGTCTTTCCTTGTCTCTCCCTGTCCCGTTTTCATACTGTCTCGTCCTGTCTCCGTCGATTTGTGGTCTCTCTCTCTCTCTCTCTCTCTCTCTCTCTCTCTCTCTCTCTCTCTCTCTCTCTCTCTCTCTCTCTCTCTCTCTCTCTCTCTCTCTCTCTCTCTCCCACTCACTCCGGCTAATGCCTAACACTAATCAATGCCGATGGATCCTTCACGTTACTTAATGCCGCAAAGCTTTACAGACTGAACATATGGCGTTGATATACACTGTGCGCTGTGCGTGAGCAGGCGTTCATCAGTCGGTTAAGTCCTGTAATAGATTGCGGTGTCTTTTTTTTTTTATCACAAAGGAAGACAGCGCGCTGTCGACTTGGAGCAAGTATTGATGGTAAAGATCACAAGATGTGCTCGATAACGGCTCATGTCATTCGCTTGCTGTCTTGCCTGAAGGCATGACACACGCTTAAGGAGGCACTTCATCCGAAGAACGATGCTGAATTAGTATGCACACAGTCTCTCACGCGTCCCAAAGATGCAAAAAAGTTTAGCATTTGCATAGAAATAAAGAACACGCACTCTCATCCGTGCACTGCTTGTGCTGATACTCATCATACTGGCTGGTATTTGTTCTTTTGTACTTATTTAACATCTAACTATAAAGCTCTGTCTTGTCTGTCAGCGTGTCTGTCCGTCTGTCCTGTCACTCTCGGCGGGTGTATTGCTGAGGACCCCGGGGAGTGCAGTGTCGAATTTACTGACATTTGGCCAGATGGTGGCGCTGTAGTGTGTGTCTGTCCTTCGCATATCCCGGGAACCGTTCATCCGATCGGCTTCAGGCTTCGCGGGTGTATTGCTGAGGACAAACGGGAGTGCCGTATCGAATTTGGTGCTATACGGGAGTAGTGTCGAGTGCAGTGGCGTAACTCTCTCTCCAGGTGTGCCGGGGACAGATTTGTGGGCGTGGCGAGTGACGTCGCTGGGGGGGGTTAGGGGGGGTTAGGGGGGGCCCCCCCTCCCTCTCTACCACGATTTTTTTTTAATACCAGGGGTGCAATACCGCATTTTCCCAGGCGGTGGCGCCATTTCTCCATGTAAACGACACACTGAGCTCATACATACAGAATTACATTGCATTCAGAGATCTCCAGGGTTCAAACAACCAAAAAACAATTATCTTCCTCTAAACCAGTAGGAACGCCTTTCATCTCTGATGGCTCCCATTGTGAAATGTATTTACAATACAAGGATGTTACAATACTTCCATTGAATATGACAACAACAACAACAACAAAAGCTATGGTATGTCATAAATGTATAGATGTAGCAGTACTGTCCATCTGTATGTCATGTGTGTCATATGAAGCCAGACCAGCACTCTCAGGTTCAAAATTTAATGGCAGCCCCCCCTCTCTACCTAGATTTTTTTTGTAAATACCAGGGGTGCAATACCGCATTTTTTTTTATCTTTTTTGTATCACAAACAGTACTGTATTTGCAAATCTGGTATGTCATAAATGTATAGATGTAGCAGTACTGTCTATCTGTATGTCATGTATGTCCTGATTAATTGAAAATGGGGGACCCTGATACAGTACAGCTCAATACATACAATTGTTAAGGGGATGCAGACCAGAGAAAGACTTTCGTCTTGTTTACATCAGGGTCCCCCATTTTCAATTCATGACTGAGCTGTACTATACTGTACCCATTCTGCAATATGTTAATAAAGTGTTCAATCAATCAATCACTTGGCCCCAGAACCTGGATAAACACTTAGATTCCCAAAAGTTGTTATGGTTTGATACCGACCCCAAATGCACGACACAAGAGAGTAGGAATTCAGAGTTGCCAAATACGAGGGCTTGTTTATTTGATACTAAATATAAAGAGTACAGGAAAGGCAAGTCAACAAGACAGGTACATAGGACAAGGGGCAAAGTTCTGCTGCTCTGCAGCTTCTCCCGTGATGGTAGTCTTGGGGATAGCAGGTGTTGACGTCTGAACCGCTCTGCAGAATTCTCTCGGCAGAATCTCAGATGTGTTGCGAGACCGAGAGAGGGAGAGAGGGAACGAGTCAACACAGTGCAGTTTGAACGAGCAGGAGAACAGGGTGAACAATTCTTTGTGTAATTTAAACACAGTGAGCACAATTCCAAAACAGCCCAAGTGAATCTCTTCGTGTAATACACACAGTGAGCAAAACTCCAAACACAGTCCCAGTGAATATCTTCGTGTAATGTACACACCGTTAGCAAAAATCCAAACACAGTCCCAGTGAATATCTTCGTGTAATATACACACAGTTAGTGAAGTCCAAAACAATCCAATAGTGAAATAATATCTTCGGTGTGAGCAACACACAGAGGGAGATGGAAGGTCCCAAAAATATTATCCCATAAGGGAACAAGCAAAAATAGAAAAGCTGGGTGAGTGACTGTCTGACAAAAGATGGTAGAATTCAGTGTAATAGTTACACACGAAAAACGGAATAGATCAAGACAGTCAATAAAAACTCACCCAGACGTAATGCGTAATGGTGCTGGAACAAACAGCGGAGCGAGGGCGCGCCACGGGAACAGGTGTCCAAGGGAAGGCTTCTTGGAAATTCCTGGAGATAGCACAAGGAGCAAAAGCAGCAGCAGCAGCAACAACGGGGAAATGCAACCAGAGAAAAATCAAGACGATCCAACAAACTTAGAGTGGAGAAACGGGGTATAAATAATAAGGGATCGATTGATTGAAAAGCAGTGACAGCTGGGGAATGTGATTGAAAAGCGTGCGGTCCTGAGAGAACCAATCAGCGACGTCTCTGATGACGTAACTGGGGAGAAGCGTGTGAATGAGGGAATTGAAATAATTAACAGAAAAAACAAATGAAAACAGAGCGAGGGTGGTTAAAGGAACAGAACGAGTGAGAGAGCAAGGACAGAAACCTCACAGTACCCCCCCCTCCACGGGAGCCACCCGGCGACCAGGCCGACCCGGTTCGTCAGGATGGGCTCGATGGAAGTCGGTGACCAAGCCGGGATCCACGATGAGCTGCCGGGAGACCCAGCTACGCTCCTCAGGGCCGTAACCCTCCCAGTCCACCAGGTATTGGAACCCCCGGCCCCGCCGACGAACGCCCATCAACCGGCGGACCTGCCACTGGGGGTGACCATCCACCAACACGGGAGGCGGCGGATCAGGAGCTGGAGGCATAAGGGGACTGAGGGAGACGGGCTTAACCCGGGAGACATGGAACACGGGGTGGATGTGCATGGATACAGGAAGCTTCAGGCGCAGGGCCGCCGGACTGAGTACCTTTAGGACCTCGAAAGGCCCGACGAAGCGGGGGTTGAGCTTCTTGGCCGAGGACCGTAACGGGAGGTCCTTCGCGGAGAGCCACACCCTCTGCCCAGGGCGGTAAGTCGGCGCAGGAACCCGGCGCCGGTCGGCACCACGACAGCCGCGCTCAGATGTTCGGAGCAGCGCGGTCCTGGTGATCTCCCAAACTCGTCGGCAGCGGTCGAGGTGGACCTGCACGGAGGGAACTGCCACTTCCGTCTCCTGTGCGGGGAAAAGAGGGGGCTGGTAGCCCAGGGAGACCTCAAAAGGGGAGAGGCCGGTGGCGGAACTGACCATTGAATTGATGGAGTATTCAACCCAGGGAAGGAAACGGCTCCAGGATGCCGGTCTCTCGGCTGCCACACACCGAAGAGCTGACTCTACGCTCTGGTTCATCCTCTCCATCTGCCCGTTTGTCTGGGGATGATAGCCAGAGGAGAGACTGACCGTTGCCCCCAACCCTTTGCAAAAAGCCCGCCATACCTGGGAGGTGAACTGGGGCCCCCGGTCAGAGACGATGTCCTGGGGAAAGCCTCGAAGGCGGAACACGTGGTGCGTCAGGAGGTCCGCCGTCTCGGCCGCTGAGGGAAGCTTGGAGAGGGCCACGAGGTGGACCCCCTTGCTGAATCGATCCACCACGGTCAGAAGGCAGGTGTTCCCCTGGGAGGAGGGTAGACCAGTGACGAAGTCGAGCGCCACATGTGACCATGGACGGCTCGGAATGGGAAGTGGCTGCAAGAGCCCGGAGGGTGCCTGGTGAGAGGCCTTGCTGCGGGCACAGACCGCGCAGGCCAATACGAACTCCTTAACGTCGTTCCGCATGGTGGGCCACCAGAAACGACGAGCCAGGAAGGAGAACGTGCGATGGACGCCTGGGTGGCAGGCGAACCGGCTGGTATGGCCCCACAGCAGTACCTGGGACCGGACAGAGTCGGGGACGAAGAGACGATTCCTAGGGACGTTGCTTGGAGCACGATGGAAGCGCAGGGCACGCCTCACCACACCCTCGATGCCCAAGGTGATGGCTCCAACCACTCGGGCCTCCGGGAGGATGGGAGAAGGGTCCTCAGAGGGTGGAGCCCCCTTGGAGTGCATCCGGGACAGGGAGTCGGCCTTCGTGTTGCGGGAACCGGGGCGGAAGGTCAGCGAGAAGTCGAACCGACTGAGGAAACTGGCCCATCTCGCCTGCCGACCGTTGAGGCGCCTGGAAGCGCGGATGAACGTCAGGTTCTTGTGGTCCGTCCAGATGGTAAAAGGCTCCTCGGCACCCTCTAGCCAATGACGCCACTCTTCCAGCGCAGCCACAACCGCCAGCAGCTCCCGATTGCCGGTGTCGTAGTTCCTCTCGGCGGGGAGGAAGCGACGCGAGTAGAAGGCGCAAGGATGCACCTTCTGGTCTGAAAGAGAACGTTGGGATAGGACAGCGCCCAGGCCAGAATCCGAGGCGTCCACCTCCACGATGAACTGTCTCTTGGGGTCAGGGTGGAGCAGGATAGGGGCGGAAGTGAACCTTCTCTTGAGGGAGCGGAACGCAGCGCATGCCGCTGGGGACCAGTCGAACGGCAGAGCGGGGGAGGTCAGCTTGGTAAGTGGCTCCGCCACTTGACTGTAGTTCCGGATGAACCTTCGGTAGAAGTTGGCGAACCCGAGGAAACTCTGTAACTCCTTCCGAGTGGTGGGTTCTGGCCAATCCTCCACAGCCTGGATCTTGCGAGGATCCGCTCGGGTCAAGCCCTTCTCAACGATGAAGCCCAGGTAGTCGACGGAGTTGGAGTGAAAACGGCACTTCTCCGCCTTGACGAAGAGCCGATTGTGGAGGAGGCGCTCCAGCACACGGCGGACATGCAGGATGTGTTCCTCGAGGGTCCTGGAAAAGATGAGAATGTCGTCCAGGTACACCACCACGAACACCTCCAGCATGTCACGGAGGACGTCGTTCATGAGTGCCTGGAATACCGCCGGGGCGTTGGTGAGGCCGAACGGCATTACAAGGTACTCGTAGTGACCCCTGGGGGTCTTGAAGGCGGTCTTCCATTCATCGCCCTCACGGATACGGACAAGATGGTAGGCACTTCGGAGGTCCAGCTTGGTGAAGAACGAGGCCTGGGTCAGTGGCTCGAAGGTGGAGCTCATGAGAGGTAGGGGGTATTTGTTCTTGATGGTGATCTCGTTGAGCTGACGATAGTCGATGCAGGGTCGCAGGTCCCCATCCTTCTTACCAACAAAGAAGAACCCGGCCGCCACCGGGGAGGAGGAAGGCCGAATGAGTCCTGCTTCCAATGACTCAGAGATGTAGAGATCCATCGCCTTCTTCTCCGGGACAGTCAGACTGTAGAGGCGGCTGCCGGGAAGGGGAGCCCCTTGGCGGAGGTCGATGGCGCAGTCATAGGGGCGGTGAGGTGGAAGGGCCTGAGCCCTGGTCTTACTGAATACCTCCATGAGGTCGTGGTACTCGGGAGGAATGGACGAGGGGTCCGGGGGCAACTCACCAGCCGGCCTCCGGGGCGGGGGACAGGACGCCGCCTGCAGACAGCGGGCGTGACAGGAGGAGCTCCAGCCCCTGATGGTACCGGAGGACCAGGCGATGTGGGGCTCGTGCAGCGCGAGCCAGGGCCTACCCAGGACCACCGGGACAAGGGGGGATTGGGTAATGAGGAACTGGATTCTCTCGACGTGGTTCCCAGCGATGGTCAGCACGACTGGGCCGGTGCGTTGAGAGATGTCGGCCAGGCGGTGTTGGTCCAACGAAAAGATCTCCAAGGGCCTCACAAGGTCCTCAAGAGGTATGTTGGCTCGGGTGGCAAACTCGAAGTCGAGGAAGTTCTCGTCTGCCCCAGAGTCGATGAGGGCCTCCACCGTGGCACGTTGGTCCCCCCAGGCCAGGGTGACGCTCATCAGATGGTCAGGTGGTGCGCGGCGCTGGGAATGGGAAAAACGGCTCACCAGGATCTCCCGGGGTCTCGGTGAGCCTGATCTTTTGGCCGGGTAGGGCAGTCGGCGATACGGTGTCCCGCACCTCCGCAGTAGAGGCAGAGACCGGACCTGAGCCTTGCCTCACGCTCCGCCTGGCTCAGCTGCATGGGTTCCTCCTCGCGAACCGGACGGGGAAGCCTGTTACCACCAGTAGTGTTGGGGACGGGGCGTCCAGGAGTCCGGGGTGCTTCAGGAGGTAACAGTCGGGTCCTCTCGCGCCTTCTCTCCAGGAGGCGTCCGTCAATACGGATGACAAGGCTAAACAGCTCCTCGAGGGAGTCGGGCAACTCCCGGGTAGCGAGCTGGTCCCGGACTGCGTCACTGAGCCCCCTCAAGAAGGTTAGGCGAAGAGCAGGTTCGTTCCATCCACTCTCCACCGCCGCCAGTCGAAACTCCATGACATAGTCCGTCACCCTGCCGCTCCCCTGTCGGAAGGTCCCCAACCGGGCTCCAGGGTCCAGACCTCGGGCTGGATGGTGGAACACTCTGCGGAGCTCCGCCACGAAGTCTGGGTAGGAAAACAAAAAATCTGCTTCCATTGCCCAGGAGGAAGTGACCCACTGGGCAGCATGGCCTGAAAGTAGGTTTGTTATATAAGCCACTTGGGACCCATGAGCAGAAAAACGGCTTGGTTGATGACGGAAAACCAACTCACATTGCATGATGAATGTGGCACACTCCTCGGGATTACCGTCGAACAGCCGTGGGACGGAGAGACGGGGTTCCCGAGATGCGAGATCTGCTGGGGCTGCGGGGAATGTTCCTGAAGGGTGTGAGAGATTAAAGGTATTAACGGTGTCGCCCAGCGAGTGAAGCTGAGCGAGAATCTCGGACTGTTGTCCCGCCATAGCGGCCATTGAACCCTGCATAGGCAGGACCTGATCCCTGAGGTTCTGCACCGCAGCCGCAGCCCGCTCTAATTGGAGACCGTGATCCCTGGTCAACTCGACTTGAATTGCAAGTGCGGTTCTGACCCTCTCTGTGTCGGCTGGGGTCGTCATATTGGTTGGATCGTAATGTTATGGTTTGATACCGACCCCAAACGCACGACACAAGAGAGTAGGAATTCAGAGTTGCCAAATACGAGGGCTTGTTTATTTGATACTAAATATAAAGAGTACAGGAAAGGCAAGTCAACAAGACAGGTACATAGGACAAGGGGCAAAGTTCTGCTGCTCTGCAGCTTCTCCCGTGATGGTAGTCTTGGGGATAGCAGGTGTTGACGTCTGAACCGCTCTGCAGAATTCTCTCGGCAGAATCTCAGATGTGTTGCGAGACCGAGAGAGGGAGAGAGGGAACGAGTCAACACAGTGCAGTTTGAACGAGCAGGAGAACAGGGTGAACAATTCTTCGTGTAATTTAAACACAGTGAGCACAATTCCAAAACAGCCCAAGTGAATCTCTTCGTGTAATACACACAGTGAGCAAAACTCCAAACACAGTCCCAGTGAATATCTTCGTGTAATGTACACACCGTTAGCAAAAATCCAAACACAGTCCCAGTGAATATCTTCGTGTAATATACACACAGTTAGTGAAGTCCAAAACAATCCAATAGTGAAATAATATCTTCGGTGTGAGCAACACACAGAGGGAGATGGAAGGTCCCAAAAATATTATCCCATAAGGGAACAAGCAAAAATAGAAAAGCTGGGTGAGTGACTGTCTGACAAAAGATGGTAGTCTTCAGTGTAATAGTTACACACGAAAAACGGAATAGATCAAGACAGTCAATAAAAACTCACCCAGACGTAATGCGTAATGGTGCTGGAACAAACAGCGGAGCGAGGGCGCGCCACGGGAACAGGTGTCCAAGGGAAGGCTTCTTGGAAATTCCTGGAGATAGCACAAGGAGCAAAAGCAGCAGCAGCAGCAACAACGGGGAAATGCAACCAGAGAAAAATCAAGACGATCCAACAAACTTAGAGTGGAGAAACGGGGTATAAATAATAAGGGATCGATTGATTGAAAAGCAGTGACAGCTAGGGAATGTGATTGAAAAGCGTGCGGTCCTGAGAGAACCAATCAGCGACGTCTCTGATGACGTAACTGGGGAGAAGCGTGTGAATGAGGGAATTGAAATAATTAACAGAAAAAACAAATGAAAACAGAGCGAGGGTGGTTAAAGGAACAGAACGAGTGAGAGAGCAAGGACAGAAACCTCACAAAAGTAGTGATAGACTGTAGCCTGTAGGTACCCAGGTCTGTTTGACATTTCGAACATATTTAAAGGAGATATTTAACGGCTCATTTTGTTAGTTCTTTTTTCAATACGTTACTGCAAACTATAATTTTTTTTAAATATTGAACCACACAGACAGCAATCAGAATACTGGCATTTCCATAACGCTTTCATCTCTACAGTATATTTTCAAAAACATGAGGAACAACTTTGCTTGAATTGTCTTTATTATGAAAACTAAAACAGGACGTTTGCATATTCTCAATGTTGCTGTCGACGTCGTCGCGGTCGCGTCGATGTGGGGACTTGCTTCTTCAAACCGGGTGGACAAAGTTTACAGACAAACGTTAGATTGTTTCCGTCTGAGTCAGTACTGACTTTAACGTTAAACTATTTTAAATCCCCAAGCACCGACGTCAAGAGGTAGAGTCTGACTCTGAGCGAGTGCTCAGCTTCTGCTCGCAGACGCAGATTCAGCTGTTGTTGTGATGAGTCTGATGACGTAGCAGGGGGTGTACAGGCGCGTTGCCAGATCGGTTGGTTTTCCACATAATTTTAAAGCCTGTTTACGGTGTATTTTAACTGGGTTTTCGGCTGAAATACATATGAAATCTGGCACATCTTTGAACGCCGTTATAACAGAGTGCTGAGAATGAACGCACTTTTGAACTCCCAAGTGCTCCTAACTACTAAGTGCAAGCCCAGATAAGTACTCGCTATTTGCATATCAATAGCGCCGGTCGTATTTAACACACCTGACGACCGGCGCTATTGATATGCAAATAGCGAGTGCACTCTCAGTTGATTTCAGGAACGCACCACACACACACACACACACTGCTGGTGTCGTCACTGCTGCTGGTTTAGCTCTAGATAAGGGCAAGAATGCGACCCCCATCTACTCCTCTTTGCATAATAGTAGGACAGGTAGTCAGAAGGGGGGGGGACATAACTGCATTCTGAAAAAATGGGGGGGACCCATTCCAATGTCCCCCGTGCCAAATACGCCCCTGGTCGAGTGTCAATCGGACAAATGGTTCTCGAGAATGATGCAAGCATCACTTTTGGGGGCCAAGTAATCCATCCTCGCCGTCAAATTATTTTTTACTTTATTCCTTTCCAATCATCGCTGGTTGACACATCACTACCCATGCAACATCGCAGGAATGTCTCCGGTATACTGGGTAACACAGACTGTCCCCTGGCTTAATAAGCATTGTGTAAACTTGTTTGGCAAGGGCTTAAATGTAATGGACATTCATGTATATGTACAAATTATTACACAGTTTGTAATAACACGTTCATTAAGTTTGAGAGTAAATTGATCTATTTTTACAGTCTATGGTTTGAATATGTCTTCCAGTGATGTCATCAGAAAACGCTGAATCCTTGTGTGGTGTTAATTACAGGTCAATGAAATGATTGATTGATTGATTGATTGAAAATTTTATTAACAGATTGCAGAATGGGTACAGTACAGTACAGCTCAATACATACAATTGTTAAGGGGATGCAGACCAGAGAAAGGCTTTCGTCTTGTTTACATCAGGGTCCCCCATTTTCAATTCATCATAACATATACAGTATGACACACACGACATACAGATAGACAGTACTGCTACATCTATACATTTATGACATACCAGATTTGCAAATACAGTACTGTTTGTGATACAAAAAGTGTCCAGAAAAGAGTGTATATACATTTGACGTAGAAACTGTACATTGGAGGAGGTTGGGTAGGTGGGGTGGGGTTGGGTGGGGGGGGGGGGGGGGGACTGTACATTGGAGGGGAGGGGGGGGGGTTGGGTAGGGGGTGGGTGGGGACACTGCACACTGTACATTGGAATACTGACAAAGCCATTTACTGTATAACTGGGTTAGGACATTTGTAGGGGCCAGTTTATAATTGCAGTCTCCCGTAGGTGTTCTTTGAGAGTGTTTTTGAAAGTGGATAGTGATTCACATTCCTTTACAGCTTTGGGTAGGGCGTTCCACATTGATGTGGCATAATTGCGAAACGTGTTTAGTCCCTTGTTTGAGCCGAATCTGGGTTTAACATGATTTGTGGAGCTCCCTCTGGTGTTGTGATCGTGGTATTCTCTGACCTTTGGGAAGTATTTTGACATGTACATGGGTACCTTGGTCGTGTAGTGTATCTTGTAGACCAGGCCCATTGCAAGTTGCTGTACTCTGTCGTCTACTCTAAGCCATCCTAGGTTGTCAAAGTGGGTAGGGGTGAGGTGGGTTCTAGGAGTCAGGTCAAGCAGTCGTCTGACTAGTTTGTTTTGAGATGTTTGTAATTTGGTTTTTAGTGCCTTTGAGGTGCTTTGGTACTATGAGGTGCAAACATAGTCGTAGTACTCTTGAATAAGTGCTCCTGCCAGAGTCTTCAGGGTATTCTTGTTTACCAGAGAGGAGATCCGGTACAAGAATCGAGTTCGTTGGTTGACTTTTTTTATTACATTGGATGCCATTTTGTCACAGGAAAGATTCGCCTCTAGGATGGAACCCAGGTAGGTAATTTCATCTTTCCTTGTGACAATATTGTCACCCACTGTAACTGAGAAGCCGTCGGTCTTGCTGAGTTTGTTATTTGAACCGAAGAGAATGGACTCTGTTTTGCCCATGTGTAATGATAGTTTGTTATCGGCGAGCCATATGCAGATTTAGCCTAGTTCCGAGCTGAGGTTTTTTTCAACCTGTAACTTGTTCTTGTCAGAGACCAGCAGGGCTGAGTCGTCCGCAAACAGGAACAAGTTGCAGTCACAAGCTGACGACAGTAGCGGTCCTAGTATGCTTCCTTGTGGAACACCACAGCTCACTGGGAGAGGGGGGATAGGGTACCGTTTACCTCCACCATCTGTTCTCTCCCCTCCAGGTAGGATTGTATCCAGCTCACTGATAGACTATCATGATGGATTGGCAATCCCTCCTTTCTGCTTAGATTTTTGGGATATGGATGATATATGTGCATAATAATCATTGCATTTTAGCCTGTATTCAAACTGCCAGGGGGACTAATCCCAGAAGTACAGAGGGTTACTCACATATACATAACACAATTATATCTGCGCAGGTCCCAATGGAGCAGTCGGGAGCACAGTGGCCTTGCTCAATGGTTGTCCTTGAGAGAGCAACACTCATCCACTTCCCCACCCTCCCAGAGTCACAGGATTCAAACCAGACACCTCTAGGCCCAAAACCGTTGAAAGGAGCTAGATTTTGAATTTTTTTGGAAACGTCTGTGTCCATCTTGTTGAATGAAAGACATGTCGATGTTTTGAGTTACATCTATATGTAGACATGTGTCTTACTTGTCCTTACTTGTCTTCTACTTAAGTGTGTAAGAAAGTAGTCACCTTCTGCCCACAAACCCAACGATGGTGTTAACCAGCCCAAACCAGTCTGCCTGTTCTACAGAATTTACCCCAAACACACTCTCTAATGATTTGTAATAATGACAACTGCAGAGTTTTGTTCAAAATTGAGATGTCCTACCCACCATTTCCCAAAACGGATTTGCTCATGTCAAAATGATCTCCTGTTGGAATCCAACTGCATGACAT